>NW_027530180.1:311763-314525 GCF_008692635.1 Crocuta crocuta
TTATGCCCAAAGTTTTAATACAATACCTTTTTGCTTTAGTGATACTAAAAGACAGGTGGGAGCCAATAATTAGCAGGGCTGCAAATTGCCATTGTTTTAAGTGGGCGTGCAAACCTGCCTTCACCTCAGGATTCCTATCCAGCCCCTCTCCACCTGACCCGGTCTCATCCTGGGGTCGTTTCTGACCTTTCAGGAAAGCACCCCCAGCAGACATTTAGCACAATCGTCAACAGAAATCTCTCCTCTCTGGGAAATCATTGCAAAGTGAAAGCTACAGTTTTGGTTAAAGTCTTCTTAAAATTGCTACCACTTATGTAAATTATACCTCATTTGCATTCAGGATTAAGAATTTCACCCACAAAGACAAAGAGATCTCCCCCCACCCTGTGTCTTATTTCTAGTTTAGGATAAGGTTTCAAAACCCTAATCGTGTTGTCTCTGCTTATTTTAAATAATTAGATGAAAAATCTCTCAGACTGAGGCGGTTTTAGCCTTGCCAAGGATGGTCTTCTGGGTCTCAAAAACCTTAAAGCCTATTTATTCTATGGCATTGGGGGCCCATATATTCTTTGGAGTAAAGATTTAATTATTCACTCACGTGTCTATTAGTTGGCATAACGTAGAATCAGAAGTTTGTGTCAGTGAACATTCCCATTGCTGGGTTAAAATGCAGTTAAACTCAAAATTCCTTCCCAAAACATGCTACAACTTCTAGTAAATGAAAAGGAAGGAATGGGAAGTTGTTGCTTAAGAGGTACAGGCTTTCTTTTCAGAATGAAGAAAACAATTCAGGAAATGTGCCCATGTGCTAACGGTGGTACAACATTATGATTGTACCCAATCCCCCTGACTTATATACACTTTAATGCTTAAAATGGTAAATTGTACGTTGTGTATACTTTGCCACAATTTTTACATTCAATAAATAAATGACAGCTTCGTGTTAAAAATGCTAAATAATGCAGGCTGGGAAATAAGCACAAAAATAAGACAATGTGTCTAGTGAATAAATTGTCATTAATAATCAAAAATCAATAACATGAACTTGTTGACACAGAAATTCCATTTTTATCTATTTATCCTAAGGACACAATTTTTTATTACCTTTTCTAATTTTTCATTTTTTGTTATTTTTAATTTTTGTGTTCATTTTATTTATTTTTATTTATTTTTAAATTTTTCTTGTTTTTTTTTAACCTAAGGACATAATTTGAAATTTACACAAAACCCATCTGTAGAAGAACATTTATAATAGCATTATTTGTCATCGCACATTGTTAAGAAAACGTTTGGAGGACTTTAACGTCCGACAATGTGAGTTCAGTAAGTTCTGGTTAATTTAGTAAATAAATTACGCCTCTTCTGTTTACGCTTCTGCTTCTGACATTACATTAGATCTGGGCATTCCTCTGCCTCTTTCTAAGGCTTTGTTTCAATTACCACTCATTCACTCAGCAATTACTTATCGACACTTCCTCTGTCAGGACCACAGGAGGTGCTGAGGATAAAGCTTTCAGCAACTGACCAAGTCCCTTTCCTCACAAAGTGTGTAAACGTGGAGAAGGATACAAAGGGGAAAAAATCAGCCATTTTCACATCACATGACAAATGCTAGGATCCGGGATGCTCTGGAAATATGTCATCAGGCCCCTAAACCAGATCCGGGTGCCTCTGAGACAACTTTCTGGAAGAAATCCCATCCCATCATGGGCGGAAATTAGGTCGGGGAAGAACAGAAAGGGAAAGAAGAATGTTCTGGGCAGAGATAACAGCACATGTAAGCACTCAGGTGAAAGAGAGCAAAGTATATGAAGAAACTGGAGGGACCCCTGGCTGGCTCAGCGGGTAGACTATGTGACTTTTTCATTTTTATGTTTATTTATTTTTTAGAGAGAGAGAGAGGGAAACACAGAATCCAAAGCAGGCTCCAGCCTCTGAGCTGTCAGCACAGAACCCAACGTGGGGCTCGAACCCATGAACCACAAGATCATGACCTGAGCAGAAGTCAGAGGCCCAAAGGACTGAACCACCCAGGTGCCCCAATAGAGTATGTGACTTTTGATCTCAGGGCTGTGAGTTAGAGCCTCATGTTGGTACTAGACCTTACTTTCAAAATGAAACAAAACTGGTAGTATTTCAGACTAGCCTGAGCACAGAGGTGCCCGGAAAAGATAGCAAGGACTGCATCAGACCCAACCTCAAATGCCAGACAAGGATGAGGTGGACTCACCTACTGGGTGTCTCCACAGGAGGAGGGCCACAAACACCCCGCATTCACTGCCTCCCGCCCAGCTCCCCATCTGCATCCCTCTCTCCAGCACCGGGTCTCCTTTGAATTCTGAATCGCAGGGACTAATGCCATGAGAAACCCAAATCTCCTTCCCTGCCTGTTGCTTCGGGATGGGCTCCTGCGGGGAGAAGCCGGAGGGGGCGGGGGGGACACGTGNTACCTACTTGCTAAATAGTTCTTGAATCAATCTTCTGTCTCCGTTTCCACTTTTTAAACTCTGCAGAGGCCGCTTCCCCCGAGTCACTGTCACACTCCGGCGCCCCACGAAGCCCCTCTCCACACTTCAGTCAGCCGTCTTCCCAAACCCCAAACCTGATGGTCATTCTCCGGCTTAATGAATGGCTTCTCAACCTCGTTGGAGTCAGATCTGAACTCCCAGTCATTTTCATGGGGCTTGTCTCACATCAGACCTTGACTCTGCTCTGCGATCACCTGCCCCCCACCCCCCTCAGCCCCCCAACTCAGTGTTCTG
>NW_027530180.1:314555-325013 GCF_008692635.1 Crocuta crocuta
TGTGTGCTGGCCCCGCCCAGACCACCTCCACTTGTTCTTTTAGTTTTCCTTTGTTTGTTTGCTTTTAAGGTTTATCCATTTATTTTGAGAGAGAGCGCAAGAGTGGGGAGGGGCAGAGAGAGAGAATCCCAAGCCGGCTCCTTGTTGTCAGCGCAGAGCTGGATGTGGGGCTCGAACTCACAACCATGAATCAAGACCTGCGCCGCAGTCAGCAGTGGGACGCTTAACTGACTGAGCCAAGCAGGCGCCCCCGGGTTTTATTTCTTCACTTCAAGTTTCACAAGCTATTCCCTGTGTCTTTTAAAGATGGCCTTCCTCGTCTGTTGTGTTATTTAGTTTGTGCCTTTTTACTGCCAAAAAGTCTACTCACATCAATCTGTTCTCCTCCCTGGGATTGAATTCTTTTTCTGTTTTGGTCTTTGGGATATGACTGACATATAACATTGTATTTGTTTCAGGTGCCAAGACCAAATTTTTTTTCCTCTTATTTTGGTTTTTTTTTTTTTTTTTTGCAGATTTAAAAAAATTTTTTTAGGTAATCTCTACACCCAACATGGGGCTCAAACTTAAAACCCTGAGATCAAGAGTCACTTGGGGCGCCTGGGTAGCTTAGTCGGTTAAGCGTCAGACTTTCGCTTANAACATAAGCAGGAGAGGGGCAGAGAGAGAGGGAGACACAGAATCTGAAGCAGGCTCCAGGCTCTGAGCTGTCAACACAGAGCCCGACGCGGGTCTCGAACTCATGAACCATGAGATCATGACCTGAGCTGAAGCCTGACACTTAACCTACCGAGCCACCCAGGCGCCCTAGGACTGAATTCTTAATGCAAATTCATTCCCATTGAATGTTCAGGAGGATTTTCAGACTCTGTAGGGTCCCCTTCCTGCTCTGGAAGAGACAGTGCTAGGATGGGTGCGATAAATACACATCACGTTAGAAACCCTTATGGACTTGGAATAGGGATTCTTTTCCTGTTTTACAGATGAGAAACTAAGACCCACAGGTATGGCTTTTGGATTTAGCTTTTAATACATAGCACCTATATTTGTTGCATGAATGTTGAATTGATTCTTTTTCTTTTCAGTCTTACTGAGAAATAGTTGATATACATCACTGTACATGTTTAAAGCACACAGCACGATGGTTTGATTTGCATATACTATGAAATAACTACCATGGTAGCTTCACCTAACATCCATCATCTCGTATAGACACAATGAAAAGAAAGAAGAAAAAAAGAAAAAATGCATCAAGATGCATTATGCACTGAGAAAAACACATCATATTTATGGTATTATTCCAGGTGGGAGAGAAAATATTCTCAGAAAAAAAATTCTCAGAGGGCAAATACCAACACGATCATTGAAATGGTCTGAGGTCTATCATCAACTACTTTCTTTTTTTTTTTTTAACATTTATTTATTTTTGAGAGATAGAGCGCAAGCAAGGCAGGGGCACAGAGAGAGGGGGACACAGAATGTGAAGCAGGCTCCAGGCTCTGAGCTGTCAGCACAGAGCCCAATGTGGGGCTTGAACCCATGGCAAGATCATGACCTGAGCTGAAGTCAGACGCTTAACAGACTGAGCCACCCAGGTGCCCCCATCAACTACTTTCTAAATGAGTAGGGTCTTCAGTCTTCTTTTTGGTTTTATCTGTGTTTTCTTTTTTTTAAGTTTATTTATTTTGAGAGAGACAGAGAGAGAGAGCTTGCACACATGCACAAGTGGGAGAGGGATAGAAAGAGAGGGAGAGAGAGTCCCAGGCAGGCTCTGCACTGTCAGCACAGAGTTCAATGCGGGGCTCAAACTCATGAACTATGATATTATGACCTGAGCTGAAGTCGGTTGCTTATCTGACTGAGACACCCAGGTGCCCCTATCTGTGTTTTCTGAGTTCGGGGAGGCACGAGCAATTTTTCCCTCTAATAATAATAATGAAAACCAAAGAAGCCTTATAGAAAAGTGAGTTAGGAAATTTAAGATCTAAAGCTGCAAAACTCTATTATTTCCGAGTGTCTAAGCTTTGCCAGGAATAGATTTCTGAGTCAGTTTGTCAAATCTACACAAATAATGGAATTTACTCGACTCCTGCCTCTCACGTTCAAGGACTGGAATTCTCAAAGTTGACCGTTACCTTCTGCTTCTATTAAAAAGGAAAATAGTGCCGCTTCCCTAGAAACAGACTTTGTTTTACAATGAGGGTGTTATCTTCGCTAAATTTTTCCTCTTTTCATTAAATCTGTGTATTTTGGAAGAATGTTTTAAGTACTATCAGAAAGCACTTCACCTTCAGGTTATTTTTCTTCCACTAATTGACCACGTCTCACAACGTTCCCAACGGAGCCAGGCAAGATCAAGCACAGCCTTGTTCTTCCCACTCTGCGAACCCTATTGTTAGGACTGTTCCATTGTTAACCAGGATGAGACAATCGTATATTTAGTCTACATTCATGCTTGTTCAGTGCCAGTGTGTTAATTTCAAGAACAGCATGATTTTATCAGTTGTGTGTGAAAACCACTTCACAGCACATAGATGATCCCTGCTCTTTTTTCTAGAGCTTCTCAGAAATCTCAGCTTCCTGGTTTCTTACCTCTCTCCACGCCCGGAGAGAAAAACAGCAGGTTTTTTGGCAGCAACTACTTTGCTGGTGGGGAGAGCATCTCTGGGGCTGCTGACCTTGATCCATCGAGAAGGTTAACCAAACACCCACCGGCACCATTAACACATGAACTGTCGGGCCAGTGTTTTCTGGCACCTCAGTGAGAAGGGTGTTTGCAAAACTGCAGCAGAAACCCAGCTACGGTTTGAAAGGGGGGAAGGGGGAAGGGGGGTCCAGCAGTCAGCTCATGGAAAAGGTCCTGAGATTGACTGGCCTCCTGAGAGTGGCAAGATAACAGGCTTGGAAAGGGAATGGCAAAGCCAGGCGCAAAGCATTTCCCGCACAATTTTCCCAGGCTCTGTAGAGAAGTTGCTTTCAACCCGAGGGCTTGGGAATAGCCCTGTGGCCCCGTTGTGTCCGCCGTGTTGGAGAAGAGAGACAGGAACAGGGCATAAGGTAAGCGGCATTTGTGCAGTCCTTGCGTCCTTAATCACAGCAACCCGGGAGAGTGGGGATTGCTATCCTCATCTTATAAATGGAAACAGCGATTCAGAGATGTTCATCGCTGTTTCTGGGGCCCTGAAGCCCATCCCAGGCTCTAAACCTCCGAACTCGGGCTGGATCTCTCAGCGCCTACCCACACTCTTGAGACGTTCCTGCGCCAACATCACATGCCCCAAATCCAACCGCCCCTGGGTGTTTCCTTTCTCTGGCGGCAGTAGAGCTCCCTTCCCCTAGCGAACGGGCCGGGACTCTTGCAGTCCACCCTGGTTCCTCTCTCTCTCTCTCTCTCTCTCTCTCAATTCCCACCTCCGAGCCAAGCAAGGGCTCCTATTGGCTCTGCCTTCAGAACCGTCTAGGCCTGAGCAGCTCTCCCACCTTCCCCCTCCCTTTACTCAGCCTGCTGTCACCCCAGCCACCCCGCTGCCTCTACCCCTGCCCCTTAGTGTCTTCTCTGCGCACCACTTCCAGCCACCCCTCACCCCTGTCATCTCACTCAGGCGAAGGCCAAAGCCATTCGCAGGCTCCAGAAGCTGCCCACACCCACTGTGCAACTTCATTTCCAACCCTCCTCTTGGGCTCTGGTCTCACCAGCCTCCCTGCGTTCCTCAAGCACTAGGGACTTCCTCTTACTTCTCTTCCAGATACCCTCTTACTTCCAGATACCCTCTTACTTCTCTTAGTCTTTGCTAGAAGGTCCTCAGTGAAGGCTTCCCACCTGCTTTCTTTCAAGTTGCATTACCCCTAACACACCCTCTCCCTACCCCCTTTCTGGCTCTGTCTCCCTGGACTGGACGGCACGGGATGCCATCAGCTGCACTCAATGGTTCACCCTCCTCCCCCCAACGGAGAATGGAATTGCTCAAGAGACAAGGATTGTTAACTGTGCTGCTCTCTCACTCAATGCCTCCCCGGAAAAGTTCCTGGAGCATGACTAGCATTTCATTAACTTTGGTTGATGAATATATTTGCACAACCCTGTGTATTCTTTTTTCTTTTCAGAGTGCTTACTCTCTGTTAGACTCTCGTGTTTCGCTCATACTCCATGGAGACATTTCTGATCTGTTAGGAGTCCATTTCTATCAACTCTGAGTCTTACAGGAGTATCAAGATGCAAGCTTAGACACTAGATTCATGTTGAACTCATACAACTCAGCCTAGAACAATGCCTATTCATGAAATCAGCGTCCTAAGAAAGGACAACGAAAACATCAAAATTCCCTTGTGAGGTGGCTCAAGTTCTTTAGAGAATGAGAAATGGTGTCCGTGAATTAAATATAAAAACATAGAGAAATTTTTTGAATGAATCCTCACCCTCAATGGACATTGTTCTCTTGATAGCATCTACCTCTTTCCTCCTCCACAGTGACACCTTAGTGGGGTTTAGACTGCATTGATTTTTTTAAAGTTTATTTATTTATTTTGAGAGACAGAGAGTGGGGAGGGACAGAGAGATAGGGAGAGAGAGAATCCCGAGCAGGCTCTGCACTGTCAGCCCAGAGCCTGACCCAGGGCTCCGAACTCACAGACTCTGATATCGTGACGTGAACCAAAATCAAAACTCAACCAAGCCTCTTAGGAGCCCCGTGTTGCACTGATTTCAAAGTGAACCTTAACTGATCAAAACTTAGATCTTGATTGTCCATTCTTGCCACAGTGGAAGATTCAGGTAACCCAGGCTTAAGATCAGACAAGATCAGGTGCATTCAGGGTAGTATGGCCGTACACTTAAGGTCAATACCTGGCACTGTGCTGGCCAGAAGACTTGATTCTGGAATAATGTAGTCAGTGCGAAGCCCAGGAATTTTACATGGTCCTGGAAAGATACATGTACTCCTGTCCACTCTCATCGAACACAGAAATCAATAGATTGACTTGTGTTTCTTCGTCTCTCAGATAGAACAAACTATCTATCTGTACTTGTGACAGATACAAGTACTCCACAATATTTTGTCATTAACAGCATACCAGAATGGTAATAGTTTACATTACACTCCTACAGTTTACAAACCACTTTCAAACAAATATTATCTAATCTTCATAGCACGCCTATGGAATATCAGTATAATTATTATCCTAATTTACAAAAGCAGACACTGAGACCTCAGAGAAGTGTTGTGATTTATCCTATGCCACAAATAGTAGATCACTTGATTACTGCCCACAACAAGGGAGTATATTGGAACAGACATTAAGTGAACAGAGATTGCAGAGAGCCCAGCATACAAAAGTTCCGGAGGCTATCTTGAGAGTGGCAGAGAACCAACACGGCACTTTATTTTTTTTTTAATAGTTTATTGTCAAGTTGGTTTCCATACAACACCCAGTGCTCATCCCCACAAGTGCCCTCCTCCATGCCAACATGACACTCTAGAAAGGGACAGTAAAAACAACCAGAAACTAGAGAGAAGAAATTCTAGAGCTGAACTCAGATCTGTCTGACACCAAAACTCCTCCCTTTACCCACTCAGGCACTGCCTCAGTTCACCCAAAATTCCCGTTCCCCAGTACCAAGGAAATACAGATGAGATACCACCTCAAATTAAATCCATGCAACCATTTGTGTGCTGCGTATTTAAATGGGGTTTGCCCTGATAGTTCTAGAGAGCGGGCCATTTCTGTGGCATGCGCCTCCATGCCTGGCACATTTTCACTTGCTGACCTGTGACAGACTTTGTGCTTCCTTCTTTATAACTTGGGAACCCCACCAGATACATGAAGATATGTCCTGATTGTCTAATGCTCCATAGCCTAATATGACCACAAAGTGCCTCAGCATGAGGAAACCATAGCAAATCAACATCACTTCCATTGCAGAAAGTGATCACATCATTTTACTCAAGAATTACAGTTATTATGGGGCGCCTGGATGGCCACTCAGTTAAGCTTCTGACTCTTGATTTCAGCTCAGGTCATAATCTCATGGTCATGAGATCCAGCCCCTCCTCAGGCTCCATGCTGAGCATAGAGCTTGCTTAAGATTTTCTCTCTCCCTCTCTCACTGCTCCTCCCCAACCCCAAATAAAGAATTACAGTTATATAACTAGGCTTGTTATTGATCAATATCTCTCAGCTCTATGCCCCCTCCCCCAATGCTCTGCCCTGTAATTCTTCTTTGTTTTAATTGCAGTGAAATGCTCATAACATAAAATTTACCACCATAGCCATTTACAAGTGGGCACTTGAGTGACATCAAGTTACACCCACATTATCGTGCATCTGTCACCACCATCCATCTCCAGAACTTTTTCTTCACCACAAACTGGAATTCTAACTCCCCATTCCCTCTCTTCCCAGCCTGAGCAGCCACTGTTCTACTTTCTGTCCTTATGAATTTGATGTGTCATTATCAGTGGGATCATAAAGTATTGGTCCTTTGGTGACTGACTTATTTTACTAGCCCAAAGTTCCCAAGGTTCACCCACATTACAACCTGTGTCAGAATTTCCTTTCTTTAAAAGGCTGAATAATATTCCTTTGGGGGGGGGGAAGGGCCTGAGTGGCTCAGTTGTTTGTGCCACTGACTGACTCTTTTTTTTGTTGTTAATGTTTTATTTATTTCTGAGAGAGAGAGAGAGACAGCATGAACAGGAGAGGGTCAGAGAAAGAGGGAGACACAGAATCTGAAGCAGGCTCCAGGCTCTGAGCTAGCTGTCAGCACAGAGCCTGATGTGGGGCCCGAACCCATGAACCATGAGATCATGACCTGAGCAGAAATCAGACACTCAACCGACTGAGCCACCCAGGCGCCCTCACTGACTCTTGACCAGCTCCGGTTGTGGTCCCAGGATCATGGTGCCAAGGCTGTAAGATCAAGGCCTACATCGAGTCCTGCACTGAGTATGGAGCCTGCTTGAGATTCCCTCTGTCTTTCCCTTTGCCCTTCCTCTCTCCAGCTCTCTCTTTCTCTAAAAATTTATATATATATATATACATATATATATATTTATATATATTCCTTTATAGGCATATACCACATTTTGCTGTTCATTCATCCATCAATAGAGACTTAGGTTGCTTATACATTTTGGCTTTTGTGAATACTGCTGCTGTGAACATTAACGTGCACATGTCTGTTGGAATGCCTGCTTTCAACTCTCTGGGGTATACAGCCCGAACTGGAGTTGCTGGATCATATTGAAATTTTATGTTGAATTTGTCTGAGGAACCACCATACTGCTCTGTGATTCAGAGGCTGGCTGGGACTGTGAAGGTATTCCCCAATCTCCCTTGTCAGCTGGCTTTTTGTTACATTCCCCCAATGGGAATAACTCTAAGACGAGAAGAAACTAGAAAGTAAGAAGAGAGCACCAAGCAATTCCACCTTCCACAGCAGGCACTATATTAAAAAACAAAGAGGGCACCTGGGTGGTTCAGTCGGTTAAGCATCGACTTCGGCTCAGGTCATGATCTCAAAATTCGTAACTTCAAGCCTTGTGTGGGGCTCTGTGCGGACGGCTCAGAGCCTAGAGCCTGCTCAGATTCTGTGTCTCCATCTCTTTCTGCACCTCCTCGCACTCATGGTCTCTCTCCCTCTCTCTCTCAAAATAAATAAGCATTTAAAAGAAAAAGAACCAAATCAACTCAGTTATGCCATTCCCTTAGCTCTTGACCTTCCCAAAATCTCTACTCTTTGGCCCATTTTTCTCATCTCTAAGAGTAGGAGCTAAAAATATATTAAAAATTTCTTCAGGGGTGCCTGGGTGGCTCAATCGGTTAAGCGTCTGACTTCGGCTCAGGTCATGATCTCACGGTTAGTGAGTTTAAGTCCTGCAACAGGCTCTCTGCTGTCAGCGCAGAGCCCACTTCAGATCCTGTGTCCCCCTCTCGGCCCCTCCTTTGCTCACTCTCTCTCTCAAAAATAAATAATAAATGTTTAAAAAATTCCTTCAGGCCATAAAAGACTACATTTTATGTAAACAGAAGACCATAAAGCTGTGCCAAATGTTGTAAAAATCATATGCACCAAAGAATTGAATTAAACTTGAGTCACCCTATTCTAAACTCCTGACTGTTTCTCACAAAACTCAGACTTCAGGTTCCTACCCTGATGGGGGAACATGTACCAGCCCTAGCCTCCACTTTAGGCCACTATAACACTGTACTCAATCTATAAAGCCAATGTTTCCAAACACTGGACAACAGGAAACAGAGCATGGTAATCCTAGGGAAAAGGGAAATACTCGGAATGAGCCCCAGTGCACCCTGGCTTTCAGCCATGGACACACTCCAGACTGTAGCAAAGGGAGGCAGAACCCAAGCAGAGAGCTTTCGTCTCCATGACTTGCAGAGGCAGATATTGAGGTTCAGAGCGGCTGACGCAACTGGAATTCATGGGGAAAAACACGAGAGACAGAGGGACGGCAGAAGTCTGAGTGGGCCCTCCCCATGGTCCTGGGCGGAAGACTGGACTGCACAAGTGCACAGCAAATTCTAAGAGGCCCTACAGAAGCCCAGGTCCACAGAGGTCCCCAGGTCACTCAGGGCTGGGAGGGGTTGAATTCCTGCATAGTCAGAAGGGAGAAACTTGGCTGAGCATTGCAGGCATTCAATTCAGATTCCAGGAGGACCATGCCATCTGAGTAAGGAACGTACCCTAGAACAAGGGACACCTAGGTCTAAGGACAAAACGGAAATAGACCCACATGGTAGGATCAAGAGAACACACTAATAATTTAACTGCTCACTGGAATAAAACTCAATACTCTTTAAAGGAAAATGATATAGTCTAACACTCGTGAACTTATCTTCCTTAATGCTCAACATACAATAAAAAATTACTGGATAGCAAAGAATCAGGATAATGTGACCTATAACCTGGAAACTATATCCTCTCCATATATATATCTATTCCAATAGAGGGACTAAAGAGATATTTGAAGCAACAAAATAGCTAAGGTGTCTCCTGATCTAGAAATAATTTACAATAACTAAGTACTAATCTATCTACAGTAAATGCTATACTTTTTACCCATCAATTATACCTATCATGAATTTTGAATGAGATGCTAAAAGATCCTAACTTATAATGATTAACTTGAAACTAACTATAGCTTACTTAGAGAGAAGTAACTTTAATATGAATGTAAGTTGTTCATGTCCTTCTTTTTTTTTTTTTCTCCTTATGGACAAATCTTTTGCTAAGAATACAAAATAAAGGGCAAGACCATAAAGCGAGTCTTTAGGAACCTGGCAAGTTTACATCATTTTATGGTAAAATAGGTCCTGGTATCTGGATGGTTGTGTGACTTGCAGAGGATACCCCAGCCTGGGGTGCCAGAAGCTGGAAGCCAGGGACTCTGAACCTGAAAGAAGGTTCTAGGATTGATATGCCAACTGGGCAAACACAATGACACCATCAAAGCCGAGCCCAGGGAGAGGAGCTACCTGGCTCACTGTCACCCCAGACATTATCATTCATTCTCCAAAATGAAAAAGAATTGCTAAGGTGGTAGCTTGAAAGATAGTGTACCTCACTGTTACCACCATGGACTAGTAAGATTCTCTGTTTCACCATCAACTTTTACAGAAGATAAGGAAACTAAAATTGAGAGAAAGATCCTGATTTTAGCAAGAAATAAGAAGAAGTAAACAGATTGTTAATAAACTAAATGAAAATTAATAAAAACAAAGAAAAGCTGTCTTGTAAACTATAAATTATATTAGGCTACAAGGCACTCCCGGACATAAAAAGGGAAAATTATAGAAGAATGGGATAATCTGTCAAGATCAAAAACCAACAACAGTTTAAACTCATTTTACAAAGCCAGTGTTACCCTGACACCAAAGCCAGGCAAAGATACCACAGGAAAAGGAAACTATAGGCCAATATCGCTGATGAACATGAATGTAAAACTCCTCCATCAAACCAAATTCAACTCACATTAAAAGAAGGATCACATACTATAGTCAAGTAAGTTTTTCCCTGGGATGTAACATGATAATGTCATATTAACAGAATGAATAGAAATAAAACATAAGACACTGTCAATTGCCAATAGACAGAAAAAACATTCGACAAAATTCAACATTCATTCTTGATTTAAAAAAAAAAAACTCAACGGGGCGCCTGGGTGGCTCAGTCGGTTAAGCGTCTGACTTCGGCTCAGGTCATGGTTCATGGGTTCGAGCCCCGCGTCTGGCTCTGTGCTGACACCCAGCTCAGAGCCTGAAGCCTGTTTCAGATTCTGTATCTCCCTCTCTCTCTGACCCTCCTTTGCTCATGCAGTCTGTCTGTCTCTCAGAAATAAACAAAAATATTAAAAATTTTTTTAAAAACTCAGCAAAATGGGTATAGAAAAACTTGATGGACACAATAAAGGTCATATATGAAAAGCACACAACTGAGGAAATAAT
>NW_027530180.1:325176-325818 GCF_008692635.1 Crocuta crocuta
GGGGGGGGTGAGCCTGTAAGTTTTTCTTCTAAGATCTGGAAGCCAAAGATGCCCACTCTCCACACTTCCATTCAACAGAGTACTAGAAATCCTAGTCAGATAAAGACAAGAAAAAGAAAAGTCATCCATAATGGAAAAGAAATAAAACTATGCTTACAAACTACATGATGGCATGTGCAGAAAACCCTAAATATGCTACAAAATAACTGTTACAAATTCAGGGGTTCTCTTGGGAGTGGAGAGGCAGGAAGCAGCGCCTATGAAGACGGCCCTCCGCAGGGCCCTCCAACCAGCTGTGGCGGCCCCTCCTGGTCGAGTGAACCTCGGTCTGATCCGCCTGCATGAGGCCCAGTGCCTGGAGAAGTTCCCTGTGGTCCAGCCCTCAAGTCTGGAGCCTGCTGCCCATCCATCCGGTCACCTCATGCTAGGGGCTGAGCAACCAGAGCCACCCAGGCCGCAGTCCCTGCGCCCGTCACCCCCCACCCCTGCCCCGGCTCCAGGGGCCCCGACCCCTCCCTCCGTTCCTTCTGTTTGCCAAGAGGCTGTCTACTGGGGCGGGTGGTGAGCGTGGGGTTGAGGAGGCTCAGGACATGAGGCTGAAGGACCCAAAGCAAAGGAAGAAGTGACAGAAGGGGGCCCCGT
>NW_027530180.1:325825-363179 GCF_008692635.1 Crocuta crocuta
TGGTGTGCTCGGTCCCTGGTCCCTCACTGCTCGGCCTTCCTCTCCTCCTTCCTCTTCTGTCCGGTCGCGTTGGAGACCCGGGCTGTTCTGCACCACTGGGTGGGGGAGGAGTACGCGGTTCCATTGCTTTCCTTTTCCAAGTCCTGTTGCCTTTCTAGGGGCTGGAGCGGTTGCTCCCTGTGGGGCGGGCCAGCCTCCTGAGCCATGTTTGGGTGGGCGTCTGGGGGTTCTGGAGGCTGGAGGCGCAGGCTGGCGGCCAGCCCGGGGTGGGGTCGGGGACCCTCCCAGCGGCCGCCTGGGCCTGCGGGCACCTTTGCGGGGTTTCCTGGTCGGACCCACTCCTGTCCCCTCTACAAGGGCAGCCCCGGAGGTGCCGTCCGGGTAGGCCCTGCGCGCTCCGAGGGCCCCGGCCGAGCTTGCTTTGGCGGATTGGGTGAGGCCTGCCTTCCCAGAGTCTCTCAGGCTGGGGAGGGGCGCTGAGACGCAGGGAGGTGCTCTGGGCCTCTCTGGTTGTGGGGAGCCTGGCTTCTTCTCAAATCTTACCTTCTGCTCCCAACTCCCTGCTTCTTGCTTCTCCAGGGCCCTTTGGCCTTGTTTGCCTGCCCTTCAGGGCCAGGGGCCAGGGGCCACCAGAGCACTCAGCGGTGCCCCCTCCTTGCCGTCCCCTCTCCCCGAGCCTACCCACTGCTGGCATCACAGGTCCCGAGGTTTCTTCTAGGGTTGCTCCCGGCCGGGCTCTTCCAGGCTCCCCCCGACCAAAGCCCAGGCCTGCCCTGCTCCAACCCCCCCCCCCAATCTGGGTCTCCATCCCCTTTGGGAAGTAGGGGGGGCCTTCTAAGAAGCACAATTCAGGGGCTTGACCCTCACACCTGGGCCGATGGCCTGGGCAGAGTCCCGGACAGGACCCGCTAGAATCACAGAAATAGTTTTCCTAGGAGAGGGTCAGTGCTGGCCTCCCTTCCGGGGTCCAGACCTCGCCTTCCTGGCTCTTCTCTCTCCCTGCCCGCCTCGGACTCCACCACCCTGTGTGCCTTCATTGCTGTTCGGATTAAGGCTTGTTTTGCACCTGTCAAAAACAAACAAACAAACAAACAATGTGGGATATTCTCAATCTCATTCTCTCTCTCTCTCTCTCTCTGCCCCTTCCCCATCAAAATAAATAAATAAACATTTTTTTTTACTTTAAAAAGAGAAAAACAAGAATTGAAAGCAGGGACTCAAAGAAATACTTGTGTACCCATGTTCATTGCAACATTATTCACAAGAGCTGAAAGGCAGAAACAACACTGTCCATCAGTGGATGAATGGGTAGATGAACTGTGGTGTATACACACAATGGAATATTATTCAGCCTTCAAAAGGGAGGAAATTCTGACACAGGCTGCAACGTGGATGAACTTTTATGGGCTTATGGAAAGTAAAATAGGCCAGCTGGAGAAGGACAAATACTTTATGATTCCATTCAAATTAGGCACCAACGGGATGGAATTCTTAGAGATGACAAGTAGTTACCAGGAGCTGGGGGAAGAGGAGTGGGGAGCTGTTGTTCAGTGGACGTAGAATTTCATAGGAGGAGATGAAAACGTTCTGGAGATGGAAGGTAGTGATGGTGGCACAATGTTGTGAATTTACTTAATGCCACTGAACTGAACACGGAAAAGTGGCTAAGATAATAAGTCATAGGTATGTGTATCTTGCCACAATTATAAAAATAAAAAGAGAAAAACAATTATTATTTTATTTTATGCTGCTTTATATTTGTTTTGCTGATTAAGAGGTCAAATCACTTTCATATGCTTTTTGAACCTTTATTTTTCTTTTTAATGTGAATATTCTCATCAAAAATCAAAATGGAATATTTACTAAGTTAATAGATCAAATTCACTTTTAACTCCTGCAGAAAAAATACAAAGCAATTTTATCTTCTACTTTGGGGGACCTTAAAGATACTAAATAACCCAAATAATTTGAATAGAGGCAACAATCATTAAAATCTCAAAATGGCCAACATTTACTATTATCAGTGGGGACCAATACTTTGAAAATACCTTGTAATCTAATGTAAAATGACCAGGACAAAGAAATGGAGTATTAAAACACATGAAAGAGAGAGCTAATTGGTACATCTAGAAAAACACAATAGTCATAAAATTGTCAGGTATCCATTCTTCACAAGATCTTACTCATAAACTAGAGTCGAATGAATAAAAAAACTTATTGCACATCATTCTCACTAAGCATTTGAAAATAATTCAACCAAGATTGAATATTCACTTATCTGGTATTTTGATGGGAATTGAGATAGAGAGAGGAACCAGAGTGGACTGCAAGATTCCTGGCCCGTTCGCTAGGGGAAGGGAGCGCTACTGTTTCCAGAGAAAGGAGACACCCAGGGGTGGTTCTATTTGGGGCATGTGATATTGGTATGGGAATTTAATTGGATGATTCATTTTTCAGATGTTGACTTTTATAAGTTCTTTATATATTTTGGATACGAACCTTTTATCAGATATGTCATTTGCAAATATCTTCTCCCATTCTGTAAGATGCCTTTTTGTTTCGTCGACGATTTCCTTCACTGCGCAAAAGTTTTTATTTTGGTGTAGTCCCAATGTTTATTTTTGCTTTTTGTTCCCCTAGCCTGAGGAGGTATATCTAGAAAAATGTTGCTAAAGCCAATGTCAAAGAAATTACTGCCTATATTTTTTTCTAAGATTTCATGATTTCAGGTCTCACATTCAGGTTTTTAATGTGCTAATCTTGTACCACTAAATAAAGTATAATTTTTCAAAAGTACCCTTAAAGCCCTCACTCCTACTTCTTTTTTAACTTCAACAACCATAATTTTTTAAAAGGAAGTGGTAGGCACACAGGAACCACAAATATAGCTGTCATTGGAGGGGAGACTATTCTGCGTTAGGAAATATACCAAGCACAGTCTTTCTGAATCCTTTCAAAACTCTACAAAGTAAGGCCACCATTTGTCATTCAATGGGTGAGAAACTGATGCTTCTCAAAGTAACACCGACCTCCCCAAACAGTTAATATGTTGAGGAAGCTTTAGTTACCTAAAACATCAGAACATATTTTAGAAATGTTATTACTTATGTATATTTTTTTTAATTTCCAGTTGATATTCCCAATCAAGTTTCTCTGGATGAGCACACTCCTCTACTAAGAGGTGAGGCTGGGATTTGGTCTCCAGAGTGCCCAGCACCTTCGGACGCTAGGATTGGACAGCTTTCCTCAAGCACATACACTCAAGACTCTAGCGTCCCATCAAACACCCTAATGTTTAAAGCCAGTGAAACTCTTACATGGTGACTTCCAACACTACTCAAGTCTGGGTGGAAAAACACCAAGCTTCTCTCAAGTAACTGCACAATTGTCTTGGATCCAAAATGGAAAATGCTCTTTCTCCCTCTTCCTGCCTCTGCCTCCCACCTAGGCTGCCGCATGGATCTCTGCTGATGCAGACTTTCCCCTCCTTAGGGTGGGATGCTTCCTCACACATTCAGTAAGAGGAAGAGGTGGACAGAAAGTGGAGGCAGCCACTGAGCCGCAGGGGCCCCTCCGGGCGGGAGACTGTGTGAGCCGAAGCCAGAAGTCCCTGGAGGGAGGAGTGAGCAGGGGAAAAAGAATGGGGGGGGGGCCTGTGAGGCCTGAGCAGATAAGAATCTCGCATTCTCCCTCCTTTTCCTTGTTCCTCAGTGCTGGCCGCTGGGCTCGCCCACCCTGTGCCTTTTAACTGTCAGGGGGCCAATGCCAAGCGCTGGGCCAAGTCATCGTTGATGACATGTGAGTTGTGTGTGTTCCAAATTGGCCTTCCTGCCTTTCTGCAAGAAAAACAAACTTGAGCTGGACCCCAACAAACATGACAGGAAAAATAACAACTCTTGTCGAGGGCTGATACTGAAAACGGCTGGTCCCTCCACCCCCAATCCGGCCCCCGCTGTGGACAGGAGCGGGCCCTCATCTCTGACTAGGTGGGAGGGACCACAAATTCTGAAGTTCAGGAGCCTCGTTGGCTAGTGTGGGGGCCACCAGCTTGTCCCTTCTGAGGTCACCTGTGCGGGGCACTGCGAGAAGCCCTTCCCAGATCCCACAGGAATATAACAAGACATAAACACTAGTGTTGCCCCCTTGCACAGAGAGGTCAGTAAGTGGGTCTAGGTAACCCAGTGACTAAGCAACAGAAACATGTTCATTCTCAACAGTGTCTGAGTCTATATAGCTCCTACTTTTATTTTGTGGCTACATTAGAAAAAATGAACATTCAGAATGCATGCTATTGTTTGGCCTTTTCCATAGGTAATATGCTACAAGTCACTAATGAAAACGACTGACATTCTATATACAAGAAAATAACATGAAATCATATTTTTATTTGGAATAATGCTCTTTCATCAAGCTTGTAAGCCCTCCAAGCCAGAATTTGTTCTATTTTTCATTGGTGTTTTCCACATGACTTGACATGGTGTGCTTACAAAGGTGTTCAATTAAATAGTGAGTTGAGCTACACTGAAAATAACTTCTTCTAGGCTCGAGAAACAATACTTATATATGCCCAAAATAATTGAAAGCAGGGACTCAATCAGATATTCATACACCCACGTTCACAGCAGTATTATTCACCATAGCCAAAAGATGGAAGCTATCCAAATGTCCGTGGATGGATGAATGGATAAACAAAATGCACATACATACAATAGAATATTATTCAGCCTTTAAAAGGAAGGAAATTCTGACACAGCCTGCAGCACAGAGGAGACTTGAGGACTTTGTGCCAAGTGGAAGATTTTATATATTGGACTACATTAAAAATAAGAACTTCTGCTTATCAAAAGACACCAACCCACGAAAGAAAATATAAGCCAGAGAGTAGAAGAAGATACTTATCACATACATAAACGATAGAATTGAAAAATTCCAAATCCATAATCAGTAAGAAAATTAAAGATAACTCAGTAGGAAAATAGGCAAAGTATTTGATAGACACTTATGAATCAGATGGCCAAGAAGATGAAAACGTACTCAACCTCATAAGCGATTAGGGAGATGTAAACTAAAATGATAATGGTTTAAACTACAAAGACCGACAACACCAATTTTTTTGCTAAAGATCTAGAACAATGGGAATATTCACATACTGTCAGTGGGAGTACAACTTGGCACAACAATTTGACAGTTGTCTCAGTGGTTCTCAAAGATTTTGCTCTTGGGAACCCTTTATACTCTTAAGAATGATTAACAACTCAGAAGAAGGTTCCTCATGGGGTATATTAGTTCTCTACAGCTGCCATGACAGAATACCACAGTCTGGATGGCTTAGGCAACAGAAATTGATTTTCCCACGGTTCTGGAGGCCAGAAGTCCAAGATCAAGGTGCCCAGAGGGTTGGTTTCTTCTTCCTTTTTAAATATAATTTATAGTCAGATTGGCTTCCATACAACACCCAGTGCTCATCCCAACAGGTGCCCTCCTCAATGCCCATCACCCACTTTCCCCTCTCCTCCCACCCCGCAACAACCCTTAGTTTGTTCTTGGTATTTAAGAGTCTCTTATGAGGGTTGGTTTCTTCTAAAGCCCCTTTGCTTGACTTGCAGATGACCGCCTTTTCACTGTGTCCTCGCATGGTCTTTCTTTTTTTTTTCACATGCCTCTGGCGTCTCTTTTTGTGTCCAATTTCTTCAGAGAAGGACACCAGTCATATTGGATTAGAATGCACTCTAATGGCCTCATTTTAACTTAATCACCTGTTTAAAGTCTCTGTCTCCCAAATACAGTCACGTCCCGAAGTTAGGGCTTCAACAATCATTTTGAGGGGGACACAGCTTAGGACATAACACGTGAGTTAGGTGAATTACTATTTGCCGTGTTAGAAATAAAACAGAGACATTCTAAAATATTTATTAATGAAGGGTCTCTTCCAAGTTCACATGGTTGCTGTCGGCACCGTTTCTTGCTGGGCTGTGGAACTCAGCTTCATTCTGCTGGCTGTTGGCCAGAGGCCATCCTCAGCTCCTGGAAGCTGCCTGCAATTCCTGGCCATATGGGGCTCTCCAAAATGGCCACTTGCTCCCACCTGGGAATAATATTGAGGGAGAGAGATTCCAGCCAAGAAGGTGCTATAATTCATGCATGTAATGTAATCACATATATAATCCTGTAATCACCTATATAATCTTGTGCATCCTTTCACCTTGCCACGTTCTCTTGGCAAAAAGCAATCCATGGGTCCCACCCACACTTGAGATGAGGGATTACACAAGGGCTTGAATACCAGGGGGTGCAGATCACAGAGGCCAACCTCACACTTACATGCAGTTGAACACATTAAGAGTATTTTCTTAGCTTTTTCAGATGATTGGGATAGTCTCCTTTGATACTACACCAAAACTCAAAAAGCGGTAGCTTCTTAAACTTATTAATGTTAACTTTATAAATAAAACTGCCTGTTATTTCACCAGCAAAAAATGGGTTTATTCAGGAATAGCAAGGAAATAAAATTCAGGACAAGCAAGCTATGGCAAAAACCACAAACAAGTCCAGAAAAGAAAAGAGAGGAAAGCTCTTCTAGGAAGGGAGGATGAGGAGGGAGTTGGGAGGTTGTATAAACAAAAAGTCCATTGGTGTAAGCTGGGAGTTGAAAGTGTAATGGCTTCTCATTGGCTGGGTCCTGACAATCTTTCATTGGTTGGGCTGTTGTTGGGGGAGGAGAGATTCTTCCTTCCTCCTACCTGGGGTAATAAGCATGGGCTTTTTCCTTTTGGGAAGGCAGGATAGTCTCTTCCCATTGGGGTCTGCACTTGACCATGTGTGGAAGGGCATGAGATCTCCTCCTTCTGGCCTCCCAACTCCATTCTAAATGAGGTTTCCTTTATTCAGTTTCACAGTTGGAATATAGAATCTGAAATCATATCAACAAAATATTTGTACTCTGTTACATTAAAGCCCACTCCTCTGGCTTGCATGAATTTGTTTAACCATACTTGATTGAATGAATTGTATGAATTTGTTTGAATGAATTGTTTAACTTGATTGTGTAATATCATATATCAGCCAATGGGAAAATATTGGCTGACTTCATACAGATCCTCCAAATATTAACACCCCCTATCACATGTCATTAAAAAATCACATTTGTTGCACAGCAAAGGAAACAACCCACAAAACTAATAGACAACCAACAGAATGGGAATCATATTTGTTATAATCACTGTGGGATCCTACCAAAAGGTTTTTCATCACTGGAAACCGTCTAACCTCACAGTGATAGATAGGAGTTTCCAAAATGTCAACAAACTCTTTCCCAAGAGAACCACCATACTTTGATTTACAGCCTTTTGTATATTTCTCATTTCACCACACAGAATGTTAAAGACATCTCCTCAACCTTTGAGACTTGATAAAATTAGATTTTACTGCTTCCTCCCAGACATTCTTAAGTGAAATTGACACTTTTTCCTGCTAGTGTCCAGCAGGAAGACAATGACTACCACTAAAGTCTGGTCCTTTTGCCTTGGGCCAGATGAAGTAGCTATAGTTTGACCAATCATGACTTTTGCAACATTAATGCAAACGTCATTGTAGTGCAAAAGGACAAATAATGTCTAGTATTATTATGAAAATAGGTTTTACATCACAGACTCCCTGAAAGGTTTCAGGGACCCCCAGGATCTATGGGCCACTCTTTGAGAACTACTGATCGACCCAGTTTGAGCAAAGCCTTTGATCCAGTTAACATGTTCCAAGGTGTTGACCCAACAAATGCTCCATGATGCAACAAAGATACATCAAGAGCTGTGCTGACAGCCTGGAGCCTGCTTGGGATTCTCCCTCTCCCTCCCTCTGCCCCTCCCCCACTCTCTCCCTCTCAAAAATAACAAATATTTAAATAAATAAATACAATACAATAAAATGGCATAGATAAATAAACTACAGAGTATTCATACAAGGAAATACTGTAAAGCAATAAAAATGAATCTGTGTTGCAGGGTTACATGCACCAAAGTGGATACACTAAGAAATATAATAGTGAGAGAAAAAGTCACTCATACAAGAACATCTAATGTGTGATTCCATGAACACAAAGTTTTCAAAGTAACAAAATTAACTTATAATGCAATGAAAAGATAAAAATGAAACTTGGAGCAGGTGAGGGGGAGAGAGAGAGAGGGAGACACAGAATCCGAAGCAGGCTCCAGGCTCCAAGCTGTCAGCACAGAGCCTGACGCAGGGCTTGAACCCACGAACCATGAAATCATGACCTGAGCTGAAGTCAGATGCTCAACTGACTGAGCCACCCAGGTGCCCCTGTTGCAGATTTCTTAAGACACAGTAAGAACTAACTTTATAAGAAAATATTAATAAATTGAACTATAATAAAATTTAAAACTGTTCATCAAAATATGTAGATATGTGCAACCAGAAAGAATTAATATCAGTAGTAGTATAATAATTCCTACCAATGAGAAAAATAGATATAACTTGATAGATAAATGGGCAAAAGGCAGAAATAGGTATTTCACAGAAGAGAAAACATATGCTTGGCAAACAAGTATATGAAAAGATGCTCACTGTCATGGAGACAGGGGAAATGTACATCAAGACCACAAAACAACATCCTTATAAATCCTTTTGTTTAGCAAAAATTTAAAGGTGTGGAAATAACAAGTGTCAGAGAGTGAATCTACAGGACTTCTTACACACTGCTCAAGATAGCACAACCTGTAGTGAGCACACTGGAAAACAGTTTGTCTTTAGAAGCTGACATTCACATATCTGGCTATATGTCAAGAGAAGGCTTTACACAGTTACATCAAAGCAGAAATGTTCATAGGAGCATTGTTTACAGTAGCAAAAACGTGGAAATAACCCAAATGCCAATCAAAGAGAAAATGCCCGAAAAATAACGTAGTATATAGTCACACACAGAATATTATGCAGAAGCCCAAACAAATGAGCTACAACAGCAGACACCAATATGGAAGAGTCTTAGCAATATAAGAATAGGCAGAGACAATAGCTCCCAGGAATTACATAAAGCATGACCTCTTTTTGTAAAAGTCAATAAAAAATTGGGGTGCCTGGATGGCTCAGTCGATTGAGAGTGCAACTTCAGTCAGATCATGATCTCACAGTTCATGAGTTTGAGCCCAGCATTGGACTCGCTGCTGTCAGCATGGAGCCCACTTTGGATCCTCTGTCCCTCTCTCTCTGTGCACCCCTTCCCCACTCTCAAAAAATTAAAATTAAATATAAAGATAAAATAAAACTTAATTAAAAAATAAACTTAAAAGATACATTTTTAGGGGCTCCTGGGTGGCTCAGTTGGTTAAGTGTCCAACTTCAGTTCAGGTCACGATCTCGCAGTTTGGGAGTTTGAGCCCTGCGTTGGGCTCTGCGCTGACAGCTCAGAGCCTGGAGCCTGCTTTGGATTCTCCCCTAGTGGTGCTCTGTCTCTCTCTGTCTCTCAAGACTAAATAAAGACTTTAAAAAAATTTTTTTAAAGATACATTTTTAGAAATATGTGGGTACAATGAAAAAGTAAGGGAGCAATGAACACAGGATTCAAGATTCCTATGGCAGAGGGGAGAGAGGCATAGGATACTGGCACCCACTGTGGATATCAGCTGTTTTCAAGATCCTAGCTTGTGTTTGTTGGTGGGTTCACAGAAGCTTGATATATCATTATCCATAAATAAAGAGGTGATACTGGGCAAAATTTGAGACTCTGCAATGAAGAAGAATTGTGATTAATCCAATTCGGTGCCCTTGGTGTCAGTCTTTCATTCAAAATATTTTAGGTTGGGGGCTCCTAGGTGGCTCGGTCAGTTAAGCATCTGACTCTTGATTTCAGCTCAGGTCACAGTGTCACTGTTCGTTAGGTTGAACCCCACATCAGGCTCTATGCTGACAGTGTTGAGCCTTCTTGGGATTCTCTTTCTTTCTCTCTCTCCCTTTCTCTCCCCCTCCCCTGCTCGTGTTCTCTCTCTCTCTCTCTCTCTGTCTCTCTCTCTCAAAATAAATAAATAGAATTTAAAAAATATATTTTAGGTATCACAAATGTAATAGTTGTGTTTGAAAAAACACATACACAATTGAGTCAATGAAAAGTAAAACAGACACACACAAATGAGGATCTAATTGGGGAACTCTCCCAGGAGGAAAAGAAAACAGAGAAAATATTTTTGCAATTAAGAGTTACCACAGATAGGTGTTGAAGTGCCAAAGTCCATATAATAAGAACCACCAAGGCAAAAAATATACAAATGGAGAGGAAAAAATAATAATTAAAAAATCCAATTGAAAGCCCATTGTTTGCCAAAGAGGAAATGTAAAAGGAAAGAATAGCACAGATCTAGAAACACTATACTAATATTGAAGAATATTGAAGAAAAAGAAAATTCTAAAATTTGTATGTAAAAGTATCAAACAAGAGAGCCAGAAACAAACTTTAAAAAATAAAGTTGTGGATGGGGCCCCTGGGTGGCTCAGTCGGTTAAGCATCTGACTTCGGCTCAGGTCATGATCTCACAGCCTGTGGGTTTGAGCCCCGTGTCGGGCTCTGGCCTGACAGCTCAGAGCTTGGAGCCTGCTTGAAATTCTGTGTCTCCCTCTCTCTCTCTGTACCTCCCCTGCTCTCACTCTATCTCTCTCTCTCTCAAAACATAAACATTTAAAAAATCAAAAAATAAATAAAGATATGGAGATGTCATTGTCCTAGCAGATGTCAAAGCACATCATAAAGCATCCGGGCCTGAAACTCTGGGCTACCTGTGTCTGAATAGACAATGACAGTGGACTAGAAGCTGTAGAAGTCAAGTCATCCACATACAAGAATCCAGGATTTGCAAAACTGGCTTTACAAATCAATGGCCCCTGATGTTGGGATATTGGTGTTGGGATAACTGAGTAGCCAAGGAGACAAAACTCATTTGTGTTCTGTATTAGGTGGTTAGGCTGCTATAGGAAAACATCACAAGCTGAGTGGCTTAAACCACAGAAATTGATTTTCCACATTGTGGAGGCTAGAAGTCCAACATCGAAGGGGTGGGAGGGCCATGCTCCCCCTCAAGGTTCTAGGGAAGGACCTGTCCCAGGCCTGACTCCTAGCTGCAGTTAGTTCCTTGGCTTGTAGCCATGTGGTTCCAATCTTCACATGACATTCTCCCTGTGTATGTGTGTCTACAGTCTCACTCTTTAGAAGGACACTGGTCCTATTGGATTAGGAGTCCACTTTACTCCTGTATGACCTCAACTTAACTAATTACATCTGCAACAGCCCTATTTCCAAATAAGGTCAGATTCTGATGTTCGAGGGGTTAGGATGTCAACATGAATTCTAGGGGGACACAATTATGCCTATACCATATCTGTTGCTTAATTTGTACACCACATTGAGATCCAGAAAGATTAAAAATAGGAAGGAAAAGAAACTATAAAGTACAAGAAGAGCACATGAGATCATTGTTTTAATGATCATTTTAATTTAATGATTAATAACAATTCAATTAAATTTAATGATCACAAAAGCCAGAGCCATTAAAACAAACAAAAATATATTAAAATGATCATGTAATACTAATAATGAAGCAGGAGAAAAATAAATTATGAAAACAATCCCATTTACAATTGCACCAAAAATTCTAAATACTAGAATACCTAGGAATACACTTAACCAGGAGGTAAAAGACCTGTTCCCCGAAAACTGTAGAACACTGATGAAAGAAATTGAAAAGGACACAAAGAAATGGAAAAACATTCCATGCTCATGGATTGGAAGAACAAATGCTGTTAAAATGTCCATACTCCCAAAGCAATCTCCACATTTAATGCAATCCTTATCAAAATAGCACTGCATTCTTCACAGAGCTAGACCAAACAATCCTAAAATATGTATGGAACCACAAAAGACCCTGAATAGCTAATGCAATCTTGAAAAAGAAAACAAAAAATGCTAGAGGCATCACTATTCCAGACTTTGGGTTATATTACAAAGCTATAGTTATCAAAACAGTATGGTACTGGGACAAAAATAAATATATAGATCAATGAACAGAATAGAAAGCCCAGAAATAAACCCACAATCATATGGTCAATTAAATCTTTGAAAAAAGAGGCAAGAATATACAATGGGAAAAAGACAATCTCAACAAACGATACTGGGAAAACTGGACAACTAGATGCAAAAGAATGAAAATGGACCACTTTCTAAACCATCCACAAAAATAAACTCAAAATGGAGCAAGGACCTAAATGTGAGGACTGAAACAATACAAATCCTAGAAGAGAGCACAGGCAGTAATCTCTCTGACATTGGCCATAACAACTTCTTTCTAGATATGTCTCCTGAGGCAAGGGAAACAAAAGCAAAAATAAACTATTGGTATTACATCAAAATAAAAAGCTTCTACATGGCGAAGGAAATAATCAACACAACTAAAAAGCAATCTACATAATGGGAGAAGATATTGGCAAATGATGTATTGGATAGAGGGTTAACATATAAAATATACAAAGAACTGATACAACTCAACAGTCAAAAAAAAAAAAATAACCCAATTAAAAGATGGGCAGCAGTCATGAACAGACATTTTTCCAAAGAAGACATCCAGATGGCCAACAGACACATGAAAAGATGCTCAACATCACTCATCATCAGGAAATGGAAATCAAAGTCACCATAAGTTATCACCTTACACCTGTCAGAATGGCTCAAATCAAAAACATAAGAGAAAAGTGTTGGCAAGGATGTGAAGAAAAAGGAACACTTGTGCACTGTTGGTGGAAAACAGTATGGAGTTTCTCAAAAAGTTAAAAATAGAACTACCTTATAAGCCAGTAATTGCACTAGTGGATATTTTCCCAAAGACTACAAAAACACTAATTCAAAAGGATACATGCACCCTTATGTTTATTGCAGCACTATTTATAATAGCCAAGATATGGGGAAGTAGCACAAATATCCATCCACCGATAAATGGATAAAGAAGATGTGGTATCTATATAGTGGAATATTATTCAGCCATAAAAAGGAATGAAATCTTGCCATTTGCAACAGCATGGATGGATCCAGAAAGTATAATGCAAAGCAAAATAAGCCAATCAGAGAAAGACAAATACCATATGATTTCACTCATGTGCGAAATTTAAGAAACAAAACAAAGGAACAAAGGGAAAATAAAAGACAAATCAAAAAACATACTTTTGACTATAGAGAACAAATTGATGGTTACCAGAGGGGAGATGGGGAGGCTGGGTGAAATACGTGGTGGGGATTAAGGAGGGCACTTGTGATGAGCACTGAGTGATGTATGGAAGTGGTGAATCACTATATTGTATACTTGAAACTAATATAACACTGTATGTTAACTACACTAGAATTAAAATAAAATAATTTTTAAAATAAAATTAAAATTAAGAAGAGTTCTAAAGGACAGTGGTAATGCTTGCACAATATCATGAATGTATTTAATAGCATTAAACTGTACACTTAAAAATGGTTAAAATGGGGGCACCTGTCCAACTTTGGCTCAGATCATGATCTCACTGCTTGTGGGTTTGAGCCCCGCGTCCGGCTCTGTGCTGACAGCTCAGAGCCTGGAGCCTGCTTCAGATCCTGTAACTCCCTCTCTCTGCTCCTCTCCCACTCATACTCTATCTCTCTCTCAAAAATGAATAAGTGTTTAAAATGTTTTTTAAATTATTAAAATGGTGAATTTTATATGTATTTTACCTCAAAAAAATAAGTAGAAAAAAATGTTATGTAATTTTTTAAATTCCACATGGCAAAACACTTGAGATTAAGATAACATGGGGAAAAAAATAATAAAGTTAGAAAAAGACATTTTTGAATTTACATCATGGGGGGAAATCATATTTCCTCTAACTCAAAGAGAAAAAAAGAACAGCAGTAAAATGGAAAAATGAGCAAAGATACAAATAACAACAAAACAGTCAAGAGCACAGAGAAACTTATTTTCTATGATCGACGGGCTAAGACAAATCCCAAATATTAAATCACAAAAATGTTTTGAGCAAAGGACCCTTAGACTGACCAATGACGGAAGGGTTCAAACCAAAGAAGACAATCGCTGAATATAAGCACTGAAAATGAAGCTCAAAAGAAAAGCACTGTAAGTGTTCGGTACATAGAGATACTGTCATATTTTTAACCTCCAGAAAATTATCTAACTTCTCTAAATGAGCCAAAATGTCATAATACATGAGCTGTAGATAACCCTGCATGTTTTGCTAGACCTTTGTGCTCATTAAAGATGATTATAGAAAGATCCAGGCTAAGAAATGGCACCTTGAGGAATTTTACAAACAATCCTCATTTTCTCTCCACTTTCTCTTTTAATTTCCAATGTAGGGATGAACTTTTCAATTCTAAACCTCAGTCACATCACATTTTAGAATGCTTATGTCAGAGTGCCTGGGTGGCTCAGTCAGTTATGCATCCAACTGCGGCTCAGGTCATGCATGATCTCACAGTTCGTGGGTTCAAGCCCCATGTTGGGCTCTGTGCTGACAGCTAGCTCAGAGCCTGGAGCCTGCTTCAGATTCTGTATCTCCCTCTCTCTCTGGCCCTCCCTTGCTCGCTCGCTCTCAGAAATAAATAACAAACATTAAAAAAAATTTTAAACGCTTATGTCCTCCTCACTCTCAGATTAGGGTTACTCTTGAGTCACATACAATTTTTATGACAAAGGTTTCTGCACTTCTTTTGGGTATTGTGGTGCTTTTTCACCGCTGGTCCATGACGCTCAATCAAAGGACTCTTAGCAGGTATTTGATGGCAACAGAAAGGGAGTTGAGAAGCTTTGTGGCTCTTTCTCAGTAAGTTTAATTGGCACAAGTGAAATGTAAACACATGTCCGTGTTCTGAACAAGACTAAACAAGCCGGACCAGCTGAATGATCAGCTTCCGGACCACTGTAAGAGACAGAGAAAGGATGATCACTGTCCCAATCACAGAAGTGGGGAGTTCATTGAAAAGCTTCATGCTAGCTCTTACTGGTCCAATTTTAAGGTACTACTCAAGCTCTTCCCCTTCTTCCTTGAAAATGAAAAGTTTGCTGATATAAAAAAGAATTTCGTGTTGCAGAATGATTTAAAATAATTCATGCTAGAGCTCTCTGTCTCCAAAGAGATTAAGCACTGTAGCTAAAGTAAAATCAGAAGCCTTCCAGACAGAGAGTGTCTGAGTGAGCAAATATTACTAAAACAGGGTCTCTCTCTGCTGATGAAGTCCCACTCTGCCTTCTCTTGACTACTGGATCCATGAAAAACTCAAATTAAGCTCGTTTATACAGCTATTTTACAGCTATTTTATTTAGGTCAACTGACGTGTAAGAGTTATTTGATGTCCGGAAGCTTTTTGGATCTTTTTTTCAAACCTTTTAATGTTGTTTTTTTTTTTTAATTTTCATTTTGTAAAACTGTGTTCAGCTCTGACTTCAAAACATTTGGTTTCTCACATGAATGAGGTCAGCTTCCTGCCTGAGGTGAGAGCTCTCTTCAGTCCCATATAGGAGTAATAACTAAAATTAATCTAAGCCACTTTTAGCATAAAACCTCATGTGTTTTTCCCAAGAGTTTTTAATTAACCTAATTAAAAACAATGTACATAGCAATAGTCAAATTCTTAAAGAAATTTAAATTTTTCATAAGAAATCAGGCATCAAAATTATGCATTGCCAATATATAATACTGTAAAGATTTGTATTTATGAGTATCATAAATTGCTTCAATTCTGTTCCATTTTTCTGAAGTTTCTAGGCATTAATCAAGAATTACCAACCTATGAGGGGCGGCTGGGTGACTCAGTCGGTTAAGCATCCGACTTCGGCTCAGGTCATGATCTCGCAGTGCGTGGGTTTGAGCCCCGCGACAGGCTCTGTGCTTATAGCTCAGAGCCTGGAGCCTGCTTCGGATTCTGTGTCTCCCTCGCTCTCTGCTCCTCCCACACTCACACTCTGTCTCTCTCTCTCTCTCTTTCAAAAATAAATAAACATTTAAAAAAAGAAAGGAAATTTAACAAATGACACAACCAATCACAAGTGTTGATGAGGATGTCGAAAACTTGGAACTCCTGTGCATTGCTTCTGGGAATCTGACATGGTGCAGCCAATATGGGAAAACACAACAGTGACTCCTCAAGCAGTTATACAATTACCATATAACAGAAATTCCACTCCCGAGAATATACCCAAAAGAACTGAAAGCAGGGACTGAAAGAGATATGAGTATACCCTTGTGTATAGCAGCATCATTTCCAAGAGTCAAAAGGTGGGAACAACACAAGTGTCTGAATGGATCAGTGGATAAATAAAATATGGATACACTGAAATCTTATTTTAGCCTAGAGAGAAATGAAATTCCATCACATGCTACAGTACAGATGAACCTTGAGGACATTATGCAGGATACAACAAGCCAGACTCCAAAGGACGAATACTGTAGGATTCTACTTTCATGAGGTACCTGCACTAATCGGATTCACGGAGACATAGAGTAGAATGGTGGTTGCCAGGGGCTGGGGGAGGGGAAATGAGGAGCTAGTGCCTCATGGGGACAGAGTTTCCGTTCAGGGAGATGAAACAGCTCTGGACATTGATGGTGGTGATGGGTGCACAACCGTGTAAATGTGCTTAATGCCACTAAAATGTACACATAAAAAATGATTAAAATGGCAAACTTTATATTATGGATATTTTACAACAATCAAAAAGATAAAGACCAACTGGCAAAAGGAAATATCGGCCAAGGTGATTATAACAGTGTTGCCCTAATGAGGCCAATGTAAGACTTAAGAATTATTATCTACAAAGTCCTTGGAACGGTGCCTGATACTATAGTCAGGACGCACATAAATAGCCGTTACCATCATAATCATTGTTATTAGTCTTATTATCTCCTACCAACACCTTTTATCCTACAGTTTTGCTATTTTTTTTAAGATTTTATTTCTAAGCATTTCCTACAAACTCACAACCCCGAGACCAAGAGACTCATGCTCCACCAACTGAACCAGCCGGCCACCCTTAGTATTGCTACTGGTGTCATGAAAAGTCATCTCAATAGATGGCTGTCTGGCACTTTTACCTTTCTCAAGGGAAACATGATCACTGTGTCAGAGGACAGACTCCAAGGTTTCTTCCAAGCCCTGAAGACCTTGAATGAAAGGGTCCGACCTAGAGCAAGTTCTACCAGAACCTTCATCTCCCCGACACCTGGAGCCATGCCAACTATTTCTTGGGATCATTTATAATAACTCAGTTTAAAAGATAACAGAAAATGCAAGTTAAAATAATCATTTATTCTCAGCCCACACAACATTTATGCAGGTCCTGTAGATAAGTGATTTCAAGGAATTCTATTTTTCAATCTTAGGGATAACTCTGTCATAGGAGTGTTACCTCCATTTTATGGTGAGGAAACTAAACTTCAAAGCAAGTAAACACTGTGTGCAGTGGGATACAGCATGTCCCACAAAGAAATAGAGAACACCCAATCCCCCCAACTCACCATTCTATTATTTGCAATGCACACATTGAAAATTAGAAATAAATCCTTTTTTTTTTTAACTTCAAAAACTAAAAGGAAATAGAGACATTGATTTGTCAATCTCAAATGAAGTGCTTGTGAGACAGAATTTGAGACTCTGGAGTTGGATGAGTTCAGAAAATTACACATCATAGGAGGCCAAACCTTAGAAGCCTTGTGAATTCTACTCCTGGTGTGGATGGGTCAAAATCCAGCTATTTGCCTAAGAAATCTGGGCAAATCTGCAGACTGGAGAAATAAACAAACTTCAGAAGAAGTGTTCCCAAGGCAACTCTATCCAACCTCAAAGCACAGAAGCAAACATGTAGACTCTCCAAAGTGCCCGTGTGATAAAACAGACCACTGGTCATGTGCAGCCCTGGGGGGAGGAGCCAACAGGTAAGCCAGCACCACGTGTGAACTGGGATGGGGAAGCTGGTTCAAGGGCTCAGTCATCTTCCTCGGAGGTCATGTCTCCAAACAGTCCAACTTAATATACCTTTGTGCTGATCAACTCATCGTGCCTAATATTTACCGGACTGCCATCAGCAGCTTACTAAGTAAGTTCTTCAATATTGTGGGTTTCAAAAAGTAAAGCAAATGCCACCAGAGATCAAGGAAAATGAAAATATAAAGTCATTGTTTCCTGGCCAGGCAGAGAAATACACACTAATAGATACTCACAGAGTAGTTCACTCAGGGGGAGGCTAGTGGGTTGAAGGCGGTGACGTACAGGTGTGGTGGAAGGAATGAAAACTAGCACTCTTGATTAGGGCAGAGTCCATAGTAAAAAACTGGTTAAAACAAGCCCCATTGTCTGCTGGTCAAGGAAATTCTTCAGTTAGGGGAGCCTGGGTGACTCAGTGGGTTAATTGTCTGACTCTCAGTTTCGGCTCAGGCCATGATCGTGAGGTTCATAAGTTTGAGCCCCACATTGGGCTCTTTGCTGACAACATGAAGCCTGCTTGGAATTTTCTCTCCCCACACCCCCCATATCCCTCCTCTGCTCATAATCTCTCTCTCTCTCTCTCTCTTAAAATTAAATAAACATTTTTTTGAAAAAAAGAAAAGAAAATTCTTCAGTTAGGCCTAAGTAGAGTCTAATTTACAAGGGTCCCTCAAAATCTGCCATGTTTTATCATTATCACCAGAGCCTGATGAGAGGCTCCTGGGTGGCTCAGTTGGTTAAGCATCAGACTCCTGATTTTGAATCAGGTCATGATCTCATGATTGCGAGATCAAGCCCCATGTGGGGCTCACACTGACAGCACAGAGCCTGCTTAGGTTTCTCTCTCTCTCTCTCTCTCTCTCTCTCTCTCTCTCTGCCTTTCCCCTTGTTCTCTATCTCTCTCACAATAAAACAATGAAAAAAAGTTTAAAAAGAAGAGTTCTGGTGAAACACAATATTTAGTTTTGGTATCTACTAGACAAATTCTGAGAGAAATGGAAATTTTTTCCCATACATAGGATATAAGAACCACAATGCAATGTATGACATCCAATTGGATATTTATTTGCAAAACAAGCAGCAGAGATATTTGGGGGAAAATCTGAACATGAACATGGCTTAGAAAGTACATGAGAAGAAAATTGTTATTAAAATGGGAATGGCATTCATAGCAGCACTCTCAACAATAGCTAAAATATGGAAAGAGCCTAAGTGTCCATCAACGGACGAATGGATCAAGAAGATGTGGTTTATCTATACCATGGAATACTACATGGCAATGAGAAACAATGAAATCTGGCCATGTGTAGCAACATGGATGGACCTTGAGGGTGTTATGCTGAGCGAAGTAAGTCAGGCAGAGAAGGACAAATATCATATGTTTGCACGTATAGGAGGATTAGGAGGAACTTAACTGAGGAACAAGGGGGAGAAGAAGGGGGGAAATGGTGAGGGAAAGGGAGAGAGGCAAACCATGAGAGACTCTTGAATGCTGACAAAAACTGAGGACTGATGGATGTGGGGGGGGGTGGGCATGGAGAGGGGCACTTGTGGGGATGAGCACTGGGTGTTATGTGGAAACCAATTTGACAATAAACTATTTGTAAATAAACAAATAAATAAATAAATAAAATGGGAATGGCTAGCTGACAACACAAGTCACAAAACAGTGTGTACAGTATGATATCATTCTGATAATAATAATAATGGACTTATGTGTACATCTAAAAAATCACCAGAAGGATATGCACAGGTGTGGCCGTAGTGAGTTTAGGCAAAGGGAACGTGATAGGATTTAATGTTTATTTTTGCTCGCCTTTCTAATGTTCTACACTGATCATGAGCTCTTTCTGTTGTAATAAAAAGTTATTACTGAGGATTGATGCAGCACAAATGAGTTCATGTTTCTCTCCTCTTAGGATTTAAAGTTGAACACGTTCTGAAATTTTATTGGCTCCCAGACAGACAGAACGGCAACGTGACTTCTGAGAACTGATGGATACTTGCCCCACATCGAGGCTGAAGCCTCACCCCACGGCAGCCCTAAGTGAATCGGCTCTGAAGGCGGTTATGGAACAGTAAGAAAGCTCTGGGAGCGTGTCCAGTTCTTCACACCACCCACATGAGTAGCCAGGAACCCAGCGTTACTGTAGGAATCCTCTAGGCCAGGGCGACTGGTCACTCAAACACACTGATGGGGCACTGGCACCCCAAACCAGGAATTAAAGACCAAGTACAGAGCAGTAGGGGACTGTCAGGCTTTCTAACCCTCAGGGCCAGAGAAGCTAGACTTCATGACAGGGAGACGCAACCCCCACTGATTTATCCTTCCTTTATCCTCTAACTGAACTGGTGATTTCGAGTCTGTTCCATGATTATATCAGGAACTGCTTGGGTGGAGGTTTAAAAACGCACAGGAATGTCTTTTCTAAACCAAATCAGATCCGTAATTTGCAAATCCCAAGAGACCAAGCAGGATGGTAAGGGCAGACCCCAGGTTATCAAGAATAAAGAGAGGGCAAAGTTCAAAGTTTCGGGAAAATCAAAATAGGCAACTACCGGATGGTATTAACTTAAATAAACCAAATGTAGGGTTAAATAGGCCCTCTGATGTTAAAGGTTACATCATTACTCAACTTCAGCCTTGTAAAACAATGAAGAAATGTGAATAAAATTACCTACTAGCATAAATCATTCTTACCCAACCCAAATCCCAGGGAGGACTAAGGAATTACCTACTTGTACAAAGATAGATGAGTTCTCTGGGCTCTCGGCAGGAGCAGCAAAAGATTAACCTGGCCTCACCGCAGAAACTCAGGCAATGATAAAGGACAAAGAAGGCAGGAGTTCAGAGCCATCCAAACCATCCCACCGAAGATGGGTTTGGTGGAATTTAATATTCTGTTATTTTAAGGATGTAAAATGGAATATAAAAATCGATCTTTTAAGCCAATTGTGTAGTTTGGAAAAAGTAATACATGGTTAAATAAAAAGCATCTCCCCCAAATTTCTTTTTTTTTTAATTTAATGTTTATTTATTTTTGAGAGACAGTGAGACAGTGTGAGCTGGGGAAGGGCAGAGAGAGAAGGAGACAGAATCCGAAGCAGGCTCCAGGCCCTAAGCTGTCAGCACAGAGCCCTACACGGGGCTCAAACTCATGGACTGTGAGATCATGACCTGCACTGAAGTCGGACTTAACCAACTGAGCCACCCAGGCAGCCCTCTCCCCCAAAGTTCTAATAAGAATGTATCTTCTCCATCAACTTTATCTAAAATCATTATTTTGAGATTCTTTCTACTTATAGTAGAAATGATATATACCCCTACTAGATAATCAACTTGGATGAAAAGCGCTTCTGTGTTATTTCTCTCTATCCATTGCCACAGAAAGTGTCCAGTAAATGGGAAATCAATCCCTTTGGATTCCATCTCTAACAGTCTTTTCTTCAGAATTTTTAGATCAAAAAGAGTTTCACTGATCACTAAAAAAACATAAATATTTGACTTACCAACGTATATATGCTCACACAATCGTTAGACTTTTATTTTAGAAGATATCCGATGTAACTCTTCAAATAGTCTAACAAAAGGGCAGCCATATACCAGCTTTCCAGTCACTGTGAAGTAATTTTGTTATTTGCTCAAAGGAAAATTAAAAGCAGAAGATCCAGAAGCACAAAATACCACAATATACTTACAAGAATGGCTAGAAGCCATTTGACAAAACCGACACCACCAATTGCTGGCCAGGGTGTGAAGTGACAGCATCTCTCGCTCATTGCTGGGGGGGAGGAGCGAACGTGAAATATTATATCCATTTAGAAGACAGTTGGCAGTTTCTTACAAAGCTAAATACATCTTTATCGTATGATTCTAAAATCACATTCCTAAGTATTTATCCATCTAATTTGAAAACATGTCTACAATAAACATGTGGAAGCTTATAACACCCTAATTCACAACTGACAAATACCGGAAGCATCCGAAAAATATACTTCAATGGGTGAATGGGTAAACAAACCGTGGCACATCCACACAATGGTATATTATTCAGAGATAAAAAGAAATGCGCTCTCAACTCACAAGAAGACATAGATGAATCTTAACACATATTACTAAGTGAAAAAAGATAGTCTGAAAATGCTACTTACTATATCCTTCCAATATACGACATTCTGGAAAAGGCAAAACTATAACAATGGTAAAGATGAGTGGTTACAAGGGTGGCAGTGGAGTGAGGCTTTGCACAGATGAGGCACAGGGGATTTGTGGTGAAACTATTTTATATGATACTGTGATTGTGTACATACAACGCGATGCATTTGTTGAAACGCACAGAACCTTACAGCATAAAGTGATCTTTAATATATGCAAGTTCATTTTTTAATGCTTTATTTTTGAGAAAGAGAGAGTACAGGGGAGGGACAGAGAGAGAGGAAGACAGAGCATCTGAAGCAGGCTCTGCACTGACAGCAGAGAGCCCAGCTGGGGGCTTGAACTCACAAACCATGAGATGGTGACCTGAGCCCGAGTCGGACGCTTAATCTACCGAGCCACCCAGGTGCCCCAATATATGAAAAGTTTAAAAAAATCATTTAGAAGGCAGTGTATCCCAGAATGGAATGTAGACTATGACCAGAGAATCTAACTGTATTACAAACGCATGAAACACTCTTACTAAAGGAGTTGGGGGAAAGGTAAGTAACCCTGGAAATGAATGAAGTCTGGAAGACTAAAGACAAATAAAACTGTACATGAGCCACCGTACTCTAACTGAAAAGGCGTCTCCCATGGGGTTAACGTTAACAATCCTTGTTCTGCTATACCTGTACACCGGAAGTGAACAACTTAGCAGATGGACAGCAGGTGGTGGTGGGAGAACCATAGTTCTCCCTGCAGGAGGGGGAGTTCAAGGAGAAGTAAGAGGAAGACACAGGGGGTCCCTGGGGTAATGTATGCATTTGGAGGCTTCCGCATGAACTCATAGTTAATTTATTTACAGATACAGATGGTTGCATATGGAAATACGTGTAGATACACAGGCTAGTATACACACATATATTTCCTTGCCTGTTTGCTAAAAGGGCCTAGAGGCAATGACACCCCAGTAGCAACAAGTATCCCAGATCTTGGTTTCTAATACCGTTCATCAAGAAAAGAAACTAGAGCTTCTTAGAGAAGCGGCTGATTCTAGGACTGGGACAAGGAACATATGAGATAAGCCTGGAGCACGCTACAGTACCAGGAAATAAGGAAATAACAAAAACAAAAACCCACATTGATTGGAAAATGCCAAGGAAGTCGATGAAAGAGCTCTTAACAGCAAAAGCTGGAACAATTTGAGCTACAAAAAGAAAAAAAATAACTTAGTATTAGAGTGCAATTCAGGATATATAAAATAAATACCCATGAGTCCGATACCAATAAATGATTGAATAAATAAGTGAACGGGGGAGAAGAAGCCAATTGCCTGTGCAGAAAAATTCCAAACAATTGATGTAGTTATTACACTCTTAGGGAGGTAGTGCGTGGTAATGCGCTTTCCATCTCTGAAGTGCTCACCTCACACAGCAACTTAATTCCAAAGACTACAATGTGGAAAGTGGGGGGAAGTAATCTTGCAGTGGAGAAGCCTGAAAAACAATACCTGAGCCAGACGATCAAGGTCAATACCCACAGTGATGTCACATTGGTACTATACACTCTTTTATTTTTTAATGTTCTTTATTTCTGAGAGAGAGAGAGAGAGAGTGAGCAGGGGAGGGTCAGAGAGGGGGGAGACACAGAATCCGAAACAGGCTCCAGGTTCTGAACTGGCTGTTGACACAGAGCCCGACATGGGGCTCGAACCCACGAACCGTGAGATCATGACCTGAGCCGAAGTCGTACGCTTAACTGACTGAGCCACCCAGGCACCCCTGATACTATACACTCTTGACACAATGTGATGAAAACAGCACTTTCCCTCTGTGATCTTCCTGTAGACTTATAACCCCATGCTCAACTAATTATGAGGAAACCATCAGGATAAAACAACTGAGTATTCTATAAAATACCTGACTTGTCCTCACAAAACTATGGAGGTCGTCAAAAGCAAGGACGTTCCAAGAAAGTCATGGCCAAGAAGAACTGAAGGAGATATGATCACCAAATGTACTGTGGTGTCCTGGGTGGAACCCTGGAACTGAAAAAGGACACTGGAGAGAAAGCAAGGACATCTGTATAAAGTCTGGACTTTAGTTAATAAGGATATACTGATTCATTCATTGTAACAAATGTTCGTACCAACATGGGTAGTCAATAACGGGGGAAACTGGATGCAGATATGTGGGAACTCTCTGCACTGCTTTCACGATTTTTCTGTCATCTAAAACAGTTGAAAAAAATAAAAATAAATAAATAAAGTCAAGCTATACGACACAGTACAAAAAAGGGGGGGGGGGAAGAAAAAAAGATGAAGTAACATCTCTATTATCCAGAAGAAAAAAAAACAGTAGAAGACTTGAGGGCAAGTTGTCAGTCCCTACAGAGGGTATCCCAAAGCCAATTTCAACCTCTCTGCCTTTCCTTTAACGTGAACAGAAGAGGGCGCCTGGGTGGCTCCGTCGGTTGAGTGTCCAACTATTGATTTCGGCTCAGGTCCTGATCCCAAAGGTCATGGGATTGAGCCCCTGTGTCAGGCTCAACACTGGGTGTGGAGCAAGCTTAAGATTCTCTCTCTTTCACCTAAGTGTCCATCAAGAAGATGTGGTTTATCTATATGATGGAATACTACATAGCAATGAGAAAGAATGAAATCTGGCCGCGTGTAGCAACGTGGATGGACCTTGAGGATGTTATGCTGAGTGAAATAAGTCAGGCAGAGAAGGACAGATACCATATGTTTGCATGTATAGGAAGGATTAGGAGGAACTTAACGGAGGACCGTGGGGGAGGAGAAGGGGAAAAATAGTGGGGGAGAGCGAGGGAGGCAAACCATGAGAGACTCTTGAATGCTGAGAACAAACTAAGGGCTGATGGGGGTGGGGTGGAGGGGAAGGCGGATGATGGGCGTGGGGATGAGCACTGGGTGTTATATGGAAACCAACTTGACAATAAACTATTTAAAAAATTCTCTCTCTCTCTCTCTGCCCCTCTCCTGCCGCTCGCATGTGCTTTCTTGCTCTCTCAGATTTAAATAAATAAATAAATAAATACAGTGAACAGAGAAGGAATATTCAAACTGTCATTGAGGGTTATCAGAAAACACCAGAACAAAAATCAAAAACCAGGCGATATTGGGGATATTGTTTGTTTACTGAAATAATTACTATGTCTTCCGTTCGGCGCCCTCCGTTTCTGGCCAAGCACAGAACAAAACAGATCACCAGAGGCAAAGGGCTTTGATAGCTGTTGTAGAACACCGATCTGGTGTCCAGGCTCTGATAGCTCCATAAATACATGGACGTAAGCCTCAGGACAGGGTCCAGAATCCAGGAGAGGCTGGTTTGTTTTTTTTTTTAATGTTTTTTTATTTCTGAGAGAGAGAGAGAGTCTGAGCAGGGGAGGGTCAGAGAGAGAGGGAGACACAGAATCTGAAGCAGGCTCCAGGATCTGAGCTGTCAGCACAGAGACCGACGCGGGGCTCGAACCCATGAATCATGAGATCATGACCTGAGCTGAAGTCAGATGCTTAACTGACTGAGCCACCCAGGCGCCCCTGGGGGAGGCTGTTTTTTAATGATCCTGCCAAAGGAGACTCCGAGCATGGTGTGAAAACACTTCGTATGTAAAAAAAATACAAACAAGAAGAGCCTTCCAGAAGGATTTTAATCCACAAAGGTGAAAAGGCCGGAGGCATTGAGGAGGAAGGGGCTACAGGAGTGAGCAGCAGACCAGGGTGACCAGGGTCTGTCACCCAGGCACAGAGGTGTCCAGTTCACGCCCTCAGCATACCCTTCAGCAGTTACTTCTCTTCTATCTCTGTGAATCCATAACTACATTTTTAAAAACTTGCTAATTTCATAATTTGTGGCTCCATTGACAGGAATGTTTTCTAGGAGAATTAGTTTTTATTAAAAACAACAACAACAAAATGGGGCACCTAGGTGGCTCTGTCAGTTGGCTGTCTGACTTTGGCTCAGGTCATGATCCCACAGTTCAGGGGTTCGAGCCCTGCGTGGGGCTCTGTGCTGACAACTCGGAGCCTGGAGCCGGCTCCGGATTCTGTGTCTCCCTCTCTCTCTGTGCCCCTCCCCTGCTCACGCTCTGTCTCTCAAAAATAAATAAATGTTTAAAACAAAAATGACAGATGCCTACTGCATTGTACTGGGGTCCCCTGACTGCCTTCCTAGGAGAGAGAAGAACCTCCCAAGAGAAAAATCAAACATCAGAATATTTTATTCAAAAGTAGGTGGGATATTTCAAAAATTCACTGTCTATAAAAACTTTCTTCCTATTTTTACTAAATAACAGGAAAAGGAAAGTTCTATCATTCAGCGATTCCCCAGATCTTATTCAGACCAAAACTTGCATTTCTGGCAGGCAGGCCTATCAACATTTGTGGCAAATATGAAAAACTGGTATTTAAGAGCAGTTTCAGGCTTTACCCAGATGTCAGAACACCAACTTTTGCTTTCCGGTTGAGCTAAGGAGGTTTATCAGCCCTGGAGAAAATGGACTGGAATTTAATGAGCGAAACAACAAACAAACAACACAGTGAGTGAAGGTAAGAGGCATTTGGTGAGGACTCCGAGTGCTGCGAGAAATAAAACTCTCTCTCTCTCATTCACTCAAAAGCAATTCTTTTACCGTAATTATCCGAATCTCTACCCGGCTAGGAGGCATCTCACTAAGGCAAACTCAAGTCCCACCTGAGGTAAACCACCGTCTCCCAAGATCCTGGCATCGGCTCTGAGAGCCAGTGGAGGCCCCTGGGTTTCTCTCTGTGGCCGAAGATGGCGGCCATGCCTCACCAAGTGCCAGCCGCATGAACAGGGACAGGGCAGAAAAGTCAATGCAGCTGGGGCAGGTGTGACAGTTTTCCACGGGAACAGCGATTGACACAGGTCACACGGTGTGAGTCACATTTCCTGGGACCATTTCTCCAACTGTGTGTGTTTTTAATAGCTTACGTTTCCTAACATTTTAAGGAGTAACCGATTTGCCGGGCATTGAGGAGTGGCAGGGAGAGAAACCAGGCCCCCCTGTGCGCTGTCTTCCTGAACGCTGTGCCAAAACTCCTGAGAATGATGAATACGGACTTCTTTTAAAGCCGGGGTCAGATCAACCACGAGATTTCTAAAACCCTGAGTTCTCACCGTGTTGTCAAATGCTTTACGCAGCGAAACCAGGCTGAGAATGGAGACTTCTCCAGAAGAACTGAGCAAAGTGAGTTGCGTCTGGGTGGCTCCGCCAGTTCAGTGTCTGACTCTTGATTTTGACTCAGGTAATGATCTCATGGTTTGTGGTTCGAGCCCCTCTTCAGCTGATTGTGACAGTGCGGAACCTGCTTGGGATATTCTCTCTCTCTCTCTCAAAATAAACTTAAAAAAGAAAAGCTAAGCAAAGTGAGCTTGTAGGCTTTGAACAAAAGTCTTCAATTAGTAGCATTAGTCTGGATCAGCCAAATACGGTGAGTCCAGTTAGAAGTATCTTGGTTGAAGACCCAGCACCTCCTTCTTAGGCATTCTACATTTATTTGGGACCAAGGCACACTGAGTGTCCTCCAGCCTGCCCCTTCCCTCCCCCATTCCCAAGTCCTAACCCTCCTTGTGAAACTTCATTAGCAGGATTTAAGAAGTCTGCCACCCTTTACTGGGAGCGGATTGCTCTTTGCAATCGCCTTATACAAAATAAGGCCTCCATGAATGTTTGTTCTAACGGCTGTCACATATCTGATCCTTAGAGGGCCTCTTCTCCTGACTCATCACTAGGCTGCGGTGTGAAAATAAGGGGCTTTCTCTCTGGAGGTGGAGGGTCCCTCTTGACTGTTCAAGGCTGGATGATAGAGGAACCAAAAAAAAAAAAATCTTAACTTGGAACCAGAAATTGGCACTCAATTGGACCCTCACTGGGAGCACCTGCCTGGGATTGGGGATGCCTTTCAAATGGAGGGGGAGGAGAAGTTGAGGGTAAAACCCAGAGTTTGCACATTTACAAGGGCCTCAAGGCTGACTTTCGAAACCTTCCACTCTTTTTTCATCTGCACATTTCAAGTCTGGCTTCTGACAGAATGAAAATAAACCCTGTTTATTTGCAAGCTTCAGAGTGAGTAGAAGAGAATTATCTGAAGTAATGAAAATTTTGCAAACCCCAAAGTTTTCCCTTCCAGAGAAGCACCAGGGTGCCATTGTGGAGAGCGGCTCACAGACACCCCGGTCCAAATCCATCTGCAGCTTTGGGGCTATGTGGTAACACATCACTCTGTCACTTCACGTGCCACAGCTCCCCATGTATAGAATGAGAATGCTGATCGGTAGGTTCTATGGAAGGATTAGTATATATATATATACATATATTGTGACTTTTGGTTACCTACACAGTCACTGCCTATGGAATCGCTACCTACGCAACCGATCTGTGACAGGTACACATTCCACACTTGATACATGCTTCGAAGACAGCCCAGACCTCACACTGATGCATACCAGGCACCAGAAATCTGCATGAATTGGCATGAAGCAGAAATCCTTCCCCAAGGAAGCTTGAGGGGCTTGAACTCATAATCCCGAGATCAAGAGTCGTATGTTCTTCTGACTGAGCCACCTAGGCACCCCCTACATGTGATTCATTTATAAACTTTTAACTTTTGCTTTGCCTTTTTAATTATTTTATTTTTAAAAAAAAAACTGGAGACCTAAATTTTTTTTTTCTTTTTTGCTTTTACATGTTGGTGATGATAAATGGCAACTCAGAAATCAGTTTTGAGAAAACAGAGGAAAATGTTGACAATTTTAGTAAATGATGGAGAAAAATATGTTAATAAAGCTTATTTATATAGTTGAAATTTGAACAGAACATTGAGGTAAGGGGAGTTCATTCCCAATAAAATTCTGAGAAGGTTAAGATTTAACAGCCTTAATCACTGCTAAAGATCTTTGTTCTAATGATAATCAAATTTAGGTATTGTAAGCACTTTGCCTTCCTAAAGTATACCATCCTCTTCATCCACTCTCTCCACCAGAATAACTTTTAATAGTTTTCTGCTGTTCTGAAGTCCCTTTAAAAAACACATCTTGGGGTGCCTCGGTGGCTCAATTGGTTAAGCGCTGACTTCAGCTCAGGTCATGATCTCGCAGTTCGTGAGTTTGAGCCCTATGTCAGGCTCTGTGCTGATGCCTTGGAGACTGGATCTGCTTTAGATTTGGTGTCTCCCTCTCTCTCTGCCCCTCACCCTCTCTCTCTCTCTCTCTCAAAAGTAAAAAATAAATAAATAAACATTTTAAAAGATGGAAAAAAATCCACATCTCGGATCTACTAAGTTGATCCCTGAACAATATGGTATAAAAGGTGCTGACCCCCTGTAGCCAAAAACTTTTCACTCCAGAAAAACTTTGCTAGTAATAGCCTAGTGTTGACCAGAAGCTTTACCAACAACATAAGCAGTCAATTAAACACGTATTTTGTATGTTCTATGTATTACCTACTGTATTGTTACAATAAACAAAGCAAGCTAGAGAAAAGAAAATGTGATCAAGGAAATCATAATGAATGAAAAATACATTTACAGCCCTGCACTGTATTTATCAAAAACAAACAAACAAACAAACAAAAACCTGGTTATAAGTAAACCCACTCAGTTCAAACCCATGTTGTTCAGGATCAACTGTACTTAGCCCATAGAATTAAAAACCCAAGATACTGTATCACCATTTCAGCCCAGTTCTAGCTACTAATTTCCTGCCTGAACAAAGAAAAGATCAGGCCACCATGTAGCATCTCTTTAGAAACCTTATGTTATTGGCGAATAAAAACTTTTACCTAAGAATACTGTACCTGGTGTTCCCTCTGCCCAGCGTTCTCTTCCGCCCTCCACTCATAAGCTTCCATCCCTTGTTTCATTCAGATGTCGGCTCTCATAGCAACCCTCGCACTCTCTCATTGCTCACTCTTCGTGTTCCACACATTTGTCATTGCCCATCTCTCTAGCTGTCTTTTGTCTGTTTCCCTCGCTGAGAGGTGGCTCCACGGGACACACCTTTGTTGCTCATTGCTGGGTCCCCAGCACCGAGAAGAGGCCCTGGCACATAGCAGCTACTAGATATAAACATTCATTAGTCAACAGCACCAATTTCACAGCCCTATTCACTGGTAGAGTCTCCTTTGTTCTACTGTGAGAAAGTTAGGTATTGTTAGAACTACCAGTGTATATTATCTTCCTCATCATATGCTTTATACACAGTAGGTGTCCAGCAAATGTTTTATTCATGAATTTTCCTTCATCAGACAGTATTCCTTCTGTTAAATACTATATAAAAAGCAAGATAAAATCATATATGTATATATGATTACAAGACTATCAAATGTGCTTTTGAAAAGACTATAAGGAAGCCAAACAAAATGATAACAGGATTACAGATATCTGCGTGTTATTCTCTCTCTTTTTCCATATTGTTCTATAATGTGTCATTACCTTTTGAGAAAGGATGAGAAGGAAGCATCACTTTTATCTTTTCTTTTCCCATGACATAATAAAAAACTTTATGAGAAAGGGGATATATCTTTTACTTATTTACTAAAGATTGTGAAACAAAATGAAAAATTAACACTGAAGCTCTTCATTCATGGAGGCAAAGTTTTCTCAACAATATTGACAATGAATTGCATGTGGATTGTATTTTAATCTTTTTTTAATGGTTTTTTAATGATTATTTACTTTTGAGAGAGAGAAGGTGCAAGCAGAGGAGGGGCAGAGAGAGGGAAACACAGGATCTGAAGCAGGCTCCAAGCTCTGAGCCGTCAGCACAGAGCCCAGCTCTCAGTTCGAACTCACAAATCATGAGATCACGACCTGAGCCGAAGTCAGATGCTTAACTGACCGAGCCACCCAGGCGCCCCTAATTTTGAAATGTATACCAGATATTTGTATGGATATAAGTGTATGTGCATATGTATACACACATACATCCCTAAATTGTATTCACTTAATATTATGTACAGTATTGGGCTGTATTTGCATTTCTTTGGTTGTTGGTGAGTGGACATCTGTCTCACTATTCTTCTTTATGAATTTTATTTGAGTGTGTGTGTCTTCTCTATTCATGCTTTTTATCAATTTTACTCGTGGAAGGGAGAAACCTGTTTACATATTTAGATACAGTAATTCCATGCTAAGGAATTTATTCTAAGAATACGCTATTACTTTTAAAATTTATATATGTATATGTGTGTGTCTGTGTGTGTCTGTGTGTGTATACATATATCCAAAAGCAAATGCACTGAGTTCTATAATATAACCAGTATACTACAGAAGGAGAATATGGCCATAATTTAACCACGGCATCTGCCCTCAAAACGACTGCAGTCTGCTCTGAAGGGAAAGGCAGGAAACACCAGACAACACAGTGATGTTCCATGACCACATGACTGGAAGCTCGGCCAGATCATATGCATGGCAAGAGTCTTCATGACCAGGACAGAGTGTGAGTGGGGCATTTAAACAAAACTGTGTGGAAGAGGGACCCCTAGAGCTTTAGGACTATATGAACGTGGCGGGGAGGAGGGGGGGAGGGGGCTGGATTTATCCTCTGGGGAGTCAGTCAGATTGCAGGATATGGGACAGGGACGAATGAGCTCAATGAAGACAGAGTCAATGAAGACGGAGACCGGCTGGGAAAGATGGGGACTGTGGTTTCCTAGGCCGGGAACATGGAGTCTTTAAATACAGTGGAGGCTGCTCTAGCTGCTTTGTTGGGTGCAGGCAAAGCCCCCGGAACTTTTACTGAAGAGGAACAGGGAGAGGGAGGCGCCATCCCAGTAGCTGACCTGATGATAATAACCACCAGTATCTTACAGACTCGGACAACAGAAAGAAAACATGAAAATCAGGCTTCCTACAGAAGTACAAACTCAACATTTAAAAAAAATTTTTTTAATGTTTTATTTATTTCTGAGAGAGAGAGAGAGACAGCATGAGCAGGGGGGGGTCAGAGAGAGGGGGAGACACAGAATCTGAAACAGGCCCCAGGCTCTGAGCTAGCTCAGAGCCCGACGCGGGGCTCGAACCCACAAACCATGAGATCATGACCTGAGCCGAAGTTGGACACTTAACCGACTGAGCCACCCAGGCGCCCCAAACTCAACATATTTTTAAATGGGGATAGTTCTCCTCTCTGAATTTACAATCAAAGAGTGTGAATTTCATTTTTAAAAATAACCACTTTCCGGGGCACCTGGGTGGCTCAGTGGTTAAGTGTCCAACTTCAGCTCGGGTCATGATCTCGCTGTTCGTGAGTTCGAGCCCCACATGGGCCCTGTGCTGACAGCTCAGAGCCTGGAGCCTGCTTCAGATTCTGTCTCCCTCTCTCTCGCCCCCTCCCCTGCTCATGCTCTATCCCTCTCTCTCAAAAATAAATAAACATTTAAAAAATTATAAAAATTACCTCTTTCCTTTGGTGTCTTTTCTCTCAATTGTAAGTAAAGCTTTTAATAAAGCTTTCTATTAAAATTTTTAACCTACATCAGCCTGTATGGCCCACCTGAGAATCTATGCTCACATTCTAGACATGCCTGCTGGCTCAGTCGGTAGAGTATACAGCTCTTGATCTCAAAGTCATGAGTTTAAGCCCCTGCGTTGGGCATGGAGCCTACTTAGGAAGGAAGGAAGGAACAAATGAACGAACGAATGAATGAATGAATGAACGAATGAACGAACAAATGAAAGAATAAAGGAAGGATTTAAGTAAGTGGTAACATAATGTCCTCATAAAAGTAAATGGCTTATTAAAAGAAAAACAAAACCATTCTAGTTCATCTTCCCTGTTTCTCTCCTTGCTCATATAACCATAGGAGGAAGCATCCGTGTGTGCATATACACAATTGTTCCTATTTCACACAATGGGCACATTTCTTTTCTTTTCTCTTTCAACAATACTTCATGGAAATCCCTTCTAATCAACCAGTATGTCTCTAATTCATTCTTTTTTTTTCTCATTCATTCCTTATTGGGCTGCATATGAGTCTATCACATAGCATGCTGTCATTTACTCAACCACTATCCTAGTGACCTTTTTTTAACATTTAAACAAATTTTTAAGTGTGTTTATTTGTTTTGAGAGAGAGAAGGCGCACACAAGTGGGGGAGGGGCAGAGAGAAGGAGAGACAGAATCCTAAACGGACAGCCGACTGCACCACCCAGGCACATCTGTCTCACTAATCTTTTTAACCACAAGCAGTGCTACAATCCCGAATATCTTACACACGTTTCTCACGTACTAATGAGCTTTATGAACTGGATGAATCATACACTTCTTATTTTAATGAGTATGGCAAGATTATTTTCCAAAAAGGCTGTAACACTCTATGTATGGACAGACCTCTCTCTCCCCACCCTGACCAGTGATGACTAGTATTGCACATTTGAACTTGCCAACTTAGTTCATATAAATTGATATTTCATTGTTATTTTGATTTTGACTTTCCTGGCTCCTCATGAATTTGAGCCTGCTTTCATATATTTTTGGCCATTTGGATTTCCTTTTCTATTTATATCCTTTGCTCGTTTCTGTTTATATCCTTTGCTCATCATTTCCTTTCTGTGATCCAGTCTATGGGGCTTTTAAAGTATTTGTCAATCTCTCTTACTGCAAAATATAACACAAGTATCTACAATATAAATGTACAATTTCACCATTTTACAAAACAAAAACTCTCTGACAGCCATCTGGGTCAGGAAACAAAACACAGCACCCCACCCCAGAAGCTCTTTGTCTATCTTCCTCTTCCCAATCACAAACTCCTCCTTCTCCCCCCAAAAGACCCAATATTTTTACTTCAGTCATTACTTACCAGCTTTTCTTTATGGTTTTAGCAGCCAGGTATTTAACCTAAATATGAGAGTTTGAAACTTTACAGAAAAGAAATCATATAGCAATGTTCTTTTGTCTCTGATCTCTTTCATTCAACATTATATTTGCAGGACTCATTCAAGTTTTTGGATGTGGCCCTTTCCTTTCCATCACTATAGCATATTCCCCTTTATAAATATGCCACAATTCATTTATCCATTCTACTGTTGAAGGAATTCCAGTTTAAAGCTATAATAAAAGTAAACTGCAATGGAAATATATACATCAACTGGGGAAATGTGCACTGAATTCTTTTGATTGTATATCTAATGGTAGAACTGCTGGGGCATGTAGAAAGTACATCCTTAAGTGTAATAATTCCTGCCAAAGAGTCTTCCAAAGCGGTTCTCACCAGGGCACATCCTAGATAGTATTCATGATCCCCACCTAAACTTGGTGTTGTCAGGTTCCCGCCTCCCCACCCCCTTGGGTGCGTACAGGCAATCTCAGGATTGTGGCTTTCATTAATGAGTACCTTTTCATATAGGACCACCGGATTCTCTCTTTTGTGAAATACGTTTTCAACTGCTCTTGCCCATTTTAACGCTAGCTCATCTTCTCTATTTTCTCGATTTGTTTTTCTTTATTCGTTATAGACTGGAGTGCTTTGTCAAATGAAAATTTCACTTTAAAATCAACTTTCTTAGGGTGCCTGGATGGCCCATTCGGCTAGGTGTCTGACTCTTGATTTCCGCTCAGGTCATGATCTCACACTGGTGAGATCAAACCCCGTATTGGCCTCTGCTCTGACAGTGGAAAGCCTGCTTGGGACTCTCTCTCTCCCTGTCTCTGCCCCTCTCCCCTCTCAAAGTAAATAAATGAACACTAAAAATAAAAATAAAATCAGCTTTCTTAAGAAGGCAATATGGTACAATTTTAATTGGAAGTTAAATTTTCTCAGTCCATGCATGCACCAACATAAACAACCAAATGGGTATTGAATCAAAATGTAGAAAATGAACAATACAAATACTAGAAGAAAGTGATGTAGATTCCTTTATAGCCTGGATCTAGCGACGACCTTTAAGCCAGGACTCAAAATCCAAAACCAACAACAAGAAGGATTCATAAAGTTCATTTCATGAAAAAATTTTAAACTCTCCTGTCACCACAACGACAGCCACAAAACTCCATGAAGAAACTCAAAGGACAAATGACAACCTGGAATAGACTATCTGCAGCCTCCATCACAGATAAAGAGCTCCCGTACCTGATTTACAAAGCACTTTATATATTGAGTGGGAGAAATTTAACAAGAACTTCATTGAAACAAAGACATAAGTAGCGGTTTGCAGAAAAAACAATAAGCAAATGGTAGTTCAACATGGGAAAAGATGCTCAACTTAATTTATAAGTAAAATGTACCCTGAGGCACCATGTCTAACCAATCAGAAGGCTAAAAATTCAAAAATTTGACACTACAACTCTCCTGATGAGCTTAGGGGAAGACGGGTCTGCTATTTTAAATTGACAGCAGGATGGCAAAATGGAACAAACCTTATGAAAAGGAATGTTGCCTTATCTGCAAAACTGTATATTCTTCAGTCAGTAATGCCACTTCTATAAATTCACCCTGAGAGATAGCAGCCCAAATATAAAACAAAAAATGCCAGAGGCTCCCATCGTGATGTTATTTTTAGTGCACAATATTAGATAAAAAAGTAAATGACCAGGGTGCCTGGGTGGTTCAGTCGCTTAAGTGTCCAACTCTTGGTTTCTGCTCAGGTCATGATCTCATGGTTCGTGGGTTCAAGCCCCGTGTCAGGCTCTGCGCTGACAGTGCAGAGTCTGCTTGGGATTCTCTCTCTCTCTCTCTCTCTCTCTCTCCCTTTCTCTCAAAATAGATAAATAAACTTTAAAAAAAGCTAAATGACCATCCTTAGAAGACTGGATGAAAATTATAGTGCAATCACATGATGACATTACACAGGCTAAAAGGAAATGTGGAAGACCTTTATGAACAAATATGGAACAATTTTGGGACACAATTCCAAGTGAAAAGGGTGTGGTATAAAAAAATGCAGATAGGGGCGCCTGGGTGGCTCAGTAGGTTAAGCATCTGACTTGGCTCAGGTCATGATCTCATGATTCATGGGTATGAGCCCCTGGGAGGGCTCTGTGCTGACAGCTCAGAGCCTGGAGCCCACTTCAGATTTTGTGTCTCCCTCTCTCTCTTTCTGTCCCTCCCCTGCTCATGCTCTGTCTTTCTCTGTCTTTCAAAACTAAATAAATGTTAAAAAAAAAATTTTAATAAAAAAAATTCAGGGGCGCCTGGATGGCTCAGTCAGTCAAGTGTCCGACTTTGGCTCAGGTCATGATCTCACATCACAGTCCGTGAGTTCCAGCCCCGCATTGGGCTCTGTGCTGACAGCTCAGAGCCTGGAGCCTTCTTTGGATTCTGTGTCTCCCTCTCTCTCTGCCTCTCCTCCACTCACTCTCTGTCTCCCAAAATAAAATAAAGACATTAAAAAAACTTTTTTAATGCAGGTAATAAGATACATTTTTTACGAGAAAGAAAGGGAAATAAGACTACATAGAAACATAGGCTTATTTTCTTAAAACAGTAAAGATAAAGCAGAAATAAATATGAATATTTTTCTGTACTAAGCAGATAAGAGAGGACACCTGGCAATAGGGACAGAAGTGAGACTCTTCTGAATACATATTTTATATTTTAAAAAAATTTAAATTGCAAAAAGAGATTAACACAAAACCCTAAAATTAAATACAAATAAACACATCAATCAAGATGTGTATCAAATTGATCACACAATCACAGATAAAAGAATTAATTTAAATAACTTTCTATCACAATATTCTGTTTTTAAATTTTTTAATGTTTTATTTATTTTTGAGAGAGAGAACATAAGCAGGGGAAGGACAGAGAGAGAAGGGAACAGAAGATCCAAAGCAGGCTCTGCACTGACAGCAGCAAGCCCCATGCGGGGCTTGAACTCACAAACTGAGATCATGACCTGAGCGATCATGTTGGTCGCTCAACAAACTGAGCCACCCAGGTACCCCTCATTACATACTCTTAATGGAATATGTATATTCAGGACCAAAAAATTGCAAAAATTATACTGAACTTAACCTAGTAGATTTGTTGTTGGCCAGGGAGTAAGTGCTGTAATTCTGAAAGTATTCTCTACATGTCAAAGGGCAGAGCAAATGAATAAATACATGGTGTTTTGGGGAACCTAGGTTTTTACTGTGGGAGAGGAGAGATACCAATATTTAAAGAAGACTCTGTGATATTGGAGAAAACCAATAAATGGTTTGGGTGTATGCATGTGCGTGTG
>NW_027530180.1:365255-428449 GCF_008692635.1 Crocuta crocuta
GTACCTTTTCATATAGGACCACCGGATTCTCTCTTTTGTGAAATACGTTTTCAACTGCTCTTGCCCATTTTAACGCTAGCTCATCTTCTCTATTTTCTCGATTTGTTTTTCTTTATTCGTTATAGACTGGAGTGCTTTGTCAAATGAAAATTTCACTTTAAAATCAACTTTCTTAGGGTGCCTGGATGGCCCATTCGGCTAGGTGTCTGACTCTTGATTTCCGCTCAGGTCATGATCTCACACTGGTGAGATCAAACCCACCCCGTATTGGCCTCTGCTCTGACAGTGGAAAGCCTGCTTGGGACTCTCTCTCTCCCTGTCTCTGCCCCTCTCCCCTCTCAAAGTAAATAAATGAACACTAAAAATAAAAATAAAATCAGCTTTCTTAAGAAGGCAATATGGTACAATTTTAATTGGAAGTTAAATTTTCTCAGTCCATGCATGCACCAACATAAACAACCAAATGGGTAAGAAATCAAAATGTAGAAAATGAACAATACAAATACTAGAAGAAAGTGATGTAGATTCCTTTATAGCCTGGATCTAGCGACGACCTTTAAGCCAGGACTCAAAATCCAAAACCAACAACAAGAAGGATTCATAAAGTTCATTTCATGAAAAAATTTTAAACTCTCCTGTCACCACAACGACAGCCACAAAACTCCATGAAGAAACTCAAAGGACAAATGACAACCTGGAATAGAATATCTGCAGCCTCCATCACAGATAAAGAGCTCCCGTACCTGATTTACAAAGCACTTTATATATTGAGTGGGAGAAATTTAACAAGAACTTCATTGAAACAAAGACATAAGTAGCGGTTTGCAGAAAAAACAATAAGCAAATGGTAGTTCAACATGGGAAAAGATGCTCAACTTAATTTATAAGTAAAATGTACCCTGAGGCACCATGTCTAACCAATCAGAAGGCTAAAAATTCAAAAATTTGACACTACAACTCTCCTGATGAGCTTAGGGGAAGACGGGTCTGCTATTTTAAATTGACAGCAGGATGGCAAAATGGAACAAACCTTATGAAAAGGAATGTTGCCTTATCTGCAAAACTGTATATTCTTCAGTCAGTAATGCCACTTCTATAAATTCACCCTGAGAGATAGCAGCCCAAATATAAAACAAAAAATGCCAGAGGCTCCCATCGTGATGTTATTTTTAGTGCACAATATTAGATAAAAAAGTAAATGACCAGGGTGCCTGGGTGGTTCAGTCGCTTAAGTGTCCAACTCTTGGTTTCTGCTCAGGTCATGATCTCATGGTTCGTGGGTTCAAGCCCCGTGTCAGGCTCTGCGCTGACAGTGCAGAGTCTGCTTGGGATTCTCTCTCTCTCTCTCTCTCTCTCTCTCCCTTTCTCTCAAAATAGATAAATAAACTTTAAAAAAAGCTAAATGACCATCCTTAGAAGACTGGATGAAAATTATAGTGCAATCACATGATGACATTACACAGGCTAAAAGGAAATGTGGAAGACCTTTATGAACAAATATGGAACAATTTTGGGACACAATTCCAAGTGAAAAGGGTGTGGTATAAAAAAATGCAGGTAGGGGCGCCTGGGTGGCTCAGTAGGTTAAGCATCTGACTTGGCTCAGGTCATGATCTCATGATTCATGGGTATGAGCCCCTGGGAGGGCTCTGTGCTGACAGCTCAGAGCCTGGAGCCCACTTCAGATTTTGTGTCTCCCTCTCTCTCTTTCTGTCCCTCCCCTGCTCATGCTCTGTCTTTCTCTGTCTTTCAAAACTAAATAAATGTTAAAAAAAAAAATTTAATAAAAAAAATTCAGGGGCGCCTGGATGGCTCAGTCAGTCAAGTGTCCGACTTTGGCTCAGGTCATGATCTCACATCACAGTCCGTGAGTTCCAGCCCCGCATTGGGCTCTGTGCTGACAGCTCAGAGCCTGGAGCCTTCTTTGGATTCTGTGTCTCCCTCTCTCTCTGCCTCTCCTCCACTCACTCTCTGTCTCCCAAAATAAAATAAAGACATTAAAAAAACTTTTTTAATGCAGGTAATAAGATACATTTTTTACGAGAAAGAAAGGGAAATAAGACTACATAGAAACATAGGCTTATTTTCTTAAAACAGTAAAGATAAAGCAGAAATAAATATGAATATTTTTCTGTACTAAGCAGATAAGAGAGGACACCTGGCAATAGGGACAGAAGTGAGACTCTTCTGAATACATATTTTATATTTTAAAAAAATTTAAATTGCAAAAAGAGATTAACACAAAACCCTAAAATTAAATACAAATAAACACATCAATCAAGATGTGTATCAAATTGATCACACAATCACAGATAAAAGAATTAATTTAAATAACTTTCTATCACAATATTCTGTTTTTAAATTTTTTAATGTTTTATTTATTTTTGAGAGAGAGAACATAAGCAGGGGAAGGACAGAGAGAGAAGGGAACAGAAGATCCAAAGCAGGCTCTGCACTGACAGCAGCAAGCCCCATGCGGGGCTTGAACTCACAAACTGAGATCATGACCTGAGCGATCATGTTGGTCGCTCAACAAACTGAGCCACCCAGGTACCCCTCATTACATACTCTTAATGGAATATGTATATTCAGGACCAAAAAATTGCAAAAATTATACTGAACTTAACCTAGTAGATTTGTTGTTGGCCAGGGAGTAAGTGCTGTAATTCTGAAAGTATTCTCTACATGTCAAAGGGCAGAGCAAATGAATAAATACATGGTGTTTTGGGGAACCTAGGTTTTTACTGTGGGAGAGGAGAGATACCAATATTTAAAGAAGACTCTGTGATATTGGAGAAAACCAATAAATGGTTTGGGTGTATGCATGTGCGTGTGCGTGTGTGTGTGTGTGTGTATAATATTATATTATTATAATAATATATAATATATAATACATTATATTATATATATATGATATATAATATATATATATAATATTTCCTTTCTCTGTCCCTTGAAACAGCCAAAAAACAAGGATGCCTCTTGAGCAAGAAGTACACCCAATAACAATATCTTTGTTTCTATATACACTTACCCTCTAAAAGAAACCAGGGCTCCTTGATGAAATGGCTGAGAAAGCATGTGAGCCAGGAATATTAGGCAGTGTCAGACAGGAAAGAAAGGCTCAAAGATGAAAAGAATATTTCAACGGGCAGAAGATCGAGCTTAAAGGGGTATCTGAACATCAGAAAATAGTGAGCGTGATGGATTACAACACAATGAATTTAAGCCAAAAATCCCTAGACTGTAGGAATCATAGTGATACTCCAAAAGAAAGGAAGGGGAAAGAGAGAAAGCTAGCTCTTCTGTACAGAGACTCCTATTAATAAACATAGAGTAATGACGATAAGGACACCCCTATCTGCAGCCCTCATCATAATCAGTCAGACAATAATCCTTAATGGACGCACTAGGTAAATGTCATGGGGACATAGATGGTTCACAAAGGCTACCGGTGGCACCAGAGAGATCATCTTTGTGACAGGGGACTGGAAGTGACAATTTGAAGGGAACAAACTTAGCTTCAGCAGGAGAACTTGACATTGGGCACCTCCTGGTGTGACACACCTTTAAATTAGTGTGAACTAATGAGGGTAGCCATGAAGATGAAATTTTTAAAAATCCAGAATATGAGATATTCTACAAGACCACTAGTCTAGACTCTTCAAAAACAAAAAAAAAAGTCAACGTAATGAGAAATCAGGGGAGGGTAAACTATTCTAATAAAAAGATACTTGTCATGTGTGCATGTCACATTACTTGGGAACATCAGACTCTGTTACAGAGATGAGAAAGCAAATAAGGCAGGGAGAGAAATTAAGCATAGGGCCAAATGGTTTGAGATGTGGGCAGAATTCATAAGATGTCTTAAGTGTAGCCCAGCTAGATAAAATGCAGCTTAAATGTGCCGAACACAGAAAGAAAAAAATGACAAAATCCAGAAGGTACTAGATATTCATACTCTATAAAATATACAGAAGGTATATATTGGGCATTCCGTTTTCATGAAGTCTTATTTTTTTAATTATTTTTTTAAGCATTTATTCAGTTTTGAGAGACAGAGAATAAGTGGGAAAGGGGCAGAGAGAGAGGGAGACACAGAATCTGAAACAGGCTCTGAGCCGTCAGCACAGAGCCCGATGTGGGGCTCGAACCCACAAACCGTGAGATCATGACCTGAGCTGAAGTCGGATGCTTAACCGACTGAGCCACCCAGGCGCCCCTCCGTGTTCATGAAGTCTTAAAATTAACCACACGTTGGTGATGTCCATCAGGCAAGTTGTCGGCCTTAGCCTGGCACCCTGTGTCTCTCCCATACAGCAAGGGTGCATCTGGGTCCCCAAAATCTCCCACTCCTGGGCTCGTTGGCTCAAACCCCATCGCTGGCCCACAGAACCATAGCATCAGCTAGGAGAACAAAGCCACAGAGAGACAGGACCTACGTGTGGTCTGTGTTCCCTTGCCACCCGCTGTATGTTTTAACTGATTAAACCACGTGACTCGGGTATCTCCATTGGGCGGTGAGCTTTCCTGTTGTGAGATCAGGGAGAGCTTGGCGGATGCTGTCAGTGGTAAATCCTTTCACACTGAGTAAATGTCCCACATGATGTGACTTGAGAGCAAGTAGCAGCCAACTGTAACATGGGAATTGGAAAAATAACAGCTTTAAAAGACATGCGGGGGCAAGTGGAGCATTTGAAGTACGGACCATATATCAGATTGTATTATCGCATTCATGTTTCTTCCATACAATAATGATGCTGGGATTTGTAGGGAAATGCCCTATCCCTGATGGATGAATGCTAATGTATTTAGGAGTGTTGGAGAAAGGGACAGAAAGGAAATGTGACAAAATCTTAACTGGCAAATATGGGCAAAGGGTATATCCGTGCTGGTCTTTTCATGAAATGTTTGTGTAATTTACAATTTTCAAAATTAATTTTTTTAAACGGTCATGAATTAAGCTCAAGGTTTATTTAGATGGGCAGCACCCATTTCTCTGGCTTCCTCTTCTCCTGTCCCGTATGAAAAGTGAAAGTAAAGCAATGTTGGGGCGCCTGGATGGCTCAGTCGGTCAAGCGTCCGACATCTGTTCAGGTCATGATTTCACAGCTCATGAGTTCGAGCACTGCATGGAGCTCTCTGCTGACAGCTCAGGGCCTGGAGCCTGCTTCAGATTCTGTGTCTCTCTCTCTGCCCCTCCCCTGTGCTCTCGCTCTCTTTCTCTTTCTGTCTGTCTCTCTTTCTCAAAAATAAGCATTAAAAATTTTTTAAAAAGAAAGTAAGGCAATGTTTACATAGTTGAGATTAACTTAAATGTAATCTTTATGTATAAATTCATAGCTTTGATTTCTGACTCTTCACCAGTAATATCCCATGGTTTGGGATAATAATTTATGTCTTTGCCCAAGGTCAGCCTTATTATTTTCCTGTTATTTGGTCATGCTTGCGTCTACTGAAGAGATTGGTTTCTTTGCAAACATGTAAAATCTTGAAATCCTTCACTGAGTATGGCTGGCTTACTTTCAGTTAATAAATGTAAAGTGAAAAATGTACCAAAAGACTACATGAAGTAGACACCCAAAGGCCTAGAAATGGAAGTACTGTCCAAATCCTTTACTTTATCAAAATATTGTGGCATTGACTACAGTATCCGTAAGTTAAAATTTTTAAAAATTGAGAATTTAGTATGTGGTAAAGTGGGTTGTTTTGAGACTCTGGTGGCCCCTCGGTGGTCATTACACTTAGGGAGCACCTGGTAAGTGTCCTACTGTAAGATTTACCAGGCATTTCCAGGCAAGCCAAGCCAAAGGTCATGAAGCCCCACCAGGAAGGCATTGTATGAAAATGCAGTGCTAAGAGCCCAGCGCCCATTCTTTGTCCCACCCCAGCTGTACCTAAGAAACCAGCAGAGGAATCAGATAGCCATGGAAATGAGATCAAGCGCACAATAGCAGTGAAGATAAGAAAAGTTCACAAGAGTCCGACCTCAGAGAGGAGAGATGATTCTTCTCTTGGCTTTTTCTAGCTCTGGAGAGAAATGAGAGATGGCGAGAGAGAAGGCTGCTGATAGGCTCAAACAGAAATTCACTCTATATGGCTAAAATGAACAACACAGGAGACTGTAGATGTTGGCGAGGATGTGGAGAAACAGGCACCCTCCTACACTGTTGGTGGGAATGCAAACTGGTGCAGCCCCTCTGGAAAACTGGAGGTTCCTCAAAAAATTAAAAATAGCGCTGCTCAGAATTTACCCAAGGGATACAGGAGAGCTGATGAATAGGGGCACATGTACCCCAATGTTCATAGCAGCACTCTCAACAATAGCCAAAACATGGAAAGAGCCTAAGTGTCCATCAACTGACGAATGGATCAAGATGTGGTTTATCTATACAAAGGAATACTTCATGGCAATGAGAAAGAGTGAAATCTGGCCATGTGTAGCAACGTGGATGGAACTCGAGGGTGTTATGCTGAGTGAAATAAGTCAGGCAGAGAAGGACAGATACCATATGTTTTCACTCATATGTGGAACAGGAGAAACTTAACAGAGGACCATGTGGGAGGGGAAGGGGAAAAATAGTTAAGGAGAGGGAGGGAGGCAAACCATAAGAGACGCTTAAATACTGAGAACAAACTGAGGGTTGATGGGGGGGTGGGAGAGAGGGGAAATTGGGTGTAGGGCATGGAGGACAGCACTTGGGATGAGCACTGGGTGTTGTATGAAAGCCAGTTTGACAACAAATTATATTAAATTTAAGAATAAAAATCAAATTAAAAATGTAGTAATGAAATTACTAAATTAGTAATTCAGGAGACGCTAATGGTGGGATAGTTTTTCCAGTTTTCGTCTGTTTGGAATTTAATGACTTCCAGGTAATTATTTTTTCCGAGGTGCTACGTGCACATAGAACACAAGTTGAAAGGAAGAGCAACTGAGAAGTCAGTTTCTTTTCTTCTGCCACCTGCCTGACTCCACAGTTCAATATCTGTGTCTAAGTCCTAGAAAGGTGGAAGTATATATATTTTTTTGTGAGTCCTTTTCAAAGTTGAGGACACTGTCCATCTAAATCCTGTCCTTCTCCTTCTCCCTGAGCCTCCCTCCCCCTCTCTAAGATGCTCTCCTGAAGGCCACTTCTCTGTCCCCTCCCCTCCCCATCCCCCAACACCTGCCCCGGACAGTGAGTCTTACCTGAAGAGAAGTGCTCCTGGCTCGCCAGCGTACTGGACTTAAAAACAATGTTGAGGCCCACTGAGTTAAATTCGCCAAGGCACCACTGTTTGTTGAAGTAAGAAAGGGGTTATGGGTAAGGTGCACAACACATAATGACATATGCAATGACTGATTTCTTCACCGGTCATAAGGTTTAAGGCCAAATTTGCTTGCTCGTGGAAAGAGAATAAGAATGAAAATTGCAAACCCTATAAAAAGGCCTGGAAGAGTTGGGAACAGTTACTCTCTTGTGAAGAGACTCTTAAACCCCTAAAGCCATCAAAAAGCAAGTATTTGTGACATTTTCCTTATTCTTTATGAGGTATGCGTTTTCTATCACCGTTCCCCAATGTCAGTTGGGTATGGCTAGTCTGCACCTACCACCTTCATCCGCAGGCTGGGACTAGGTTCCCCTAGTGGCCACCGTCTACCAGTGCAAAACCCTGCCCGATTATTGGTTGCTCCCACTCAGGGGACATTTGACGACTCTAAGTTCCTCATGTAAGTAGCATCATGCTGTATTTACCTTCTTACAACCAGCTTAGTTCGCTTAGCATAATGTCCTTAAGTTTTATCCATGTTGGAGCACGTGACGGGACTTCCATCTTTTTTAAGGCTGAATAATATTCCACTGTGAGTCTGTAGCACATTTTGTTTATCCATTCATCTGCCAAAGGACATTTGAGTTGTTTCTATCTCTCTCAGCTGTTGTGAATAGCGCTGCTATGAATCTGGTATGCAAACATCTCTTCGAGACAGTACTTTCTGTCCTTTTGGATATATATCCAGAAATAAGATTGCTGGATCAGATGGGAGTTCCATTTTTAATCTTTTGAGGAACTGCCACCCTGTTTTCCATAGTGGTGGCACCACTTTACAATCTCACCAACACTGCATAAAGGTTCCAATTTATCCACATCCTCTCCAATGCTTGTTATTTTCTGGGTGTTTTGTTTTTGTTTTATTTTTTTCACGTTTATTTATTTTTGAGAGAGCAAGACAGAGCATGAGTGGGGGAGGGGCAGGCAGAAGGGGTACACAGAATCCGAAGCAGGCTCTAGACTCCGAGCTGTCAACACAGAGCCTGACGTGGGGCTCGAACCCATGGACCACCGTGGGATCATGACCCAAGCTGAAGTTGGACACTTAACCAACTGAGTCACCCAGGTGCCCCTATGTTTTTGAGTTTTTTGATAGAAGTCATCCTAATTGGTTTCAGGTGATATCTCATCATAGTTTTTATTTGCATTTCTCTAATGATTAATCATGTTGAATATCTTTTCATATTTTAACGGCCATTTGTGTATTCTTCTGAGAAATATCTATTTTAGTCCTTTGCCCATTTTGATTAAGTTATCCGATTTTTTTGGTTGCTGAGTTGTAAGAATTTTTTTTAATATTTTATTTATTTCTAGGAGAGAGAGAGAGAGACAGCGTGAGCAGGGGAGGGTCAGAGAGAGAGGGAGTCACAGACTGAAACAGGCTCCAGGCTCTGAGCTGACAGTCAGCACAGAGCCCGACGCGGGGCTCGAACCCACGAACCGCAAGATCATGACCTAAGTGAAAGTCGGACGCTTAACCGACTAAGCCACCCAGGAGCCCCAGATTTTTTTATATATTCTGGATATTAACCCCTTAGCAGATATATGATTTGCAAATTGTACTGTCAATTTTTCAACTCTGTAACTTTCTTGCTGCCTCAACAACCCCACAAACAGGCTGCGAACACTCTGCCTAGGGCACCGGTAGCACGAATGTGATGACGCTGGTCCCTGTCCCTTACTTTCTTGCCCTCCCCAGACTGTGACCTAATGACCTTCAAATGCACCAATGAAATCCCTTCATGCTTTTGGTTAGTGTGCTCCATCTTGACCGCCAAAGCACTAGGGTCCCTTCCCCCTACCTGCTAGGTTGAGCTGGCCTCCCTGACCCTTGCCTCCATGTGGCCTTGCATGGCTTGGCCTGCCTCCGGTCCCTAAGACTTGTGAATATATACATTTCATTTATTTTTCTGCACCTTTTCTGTGTCCCTTTTTGTGGTTGTACCTGGCTGACCACATCAGGAAAGGATACAAAACACAAACACTTCCTTCCATTCCATAGGCAGCCTTTCACTCTATTGATAAAAGTAAGTTTGGCATAGTCTTATTGGTCTATTTTTGCTTTCGCTGCCCACACTTTCATTGTCATATCCAAGAAATCATTGCCAAATCCAATGTCATGAAGATTTTCCTCTATGTTTTTTTCCAAGGAGTTTTATAGTTGTGGGTCTTCTGTTTAGGTCTCTAATCTATTTTGAGTTAATTTTTTAATATAATGTAAGAAAAGACCCAATTGCATTTTTCCCCATGATATCCAATTTTTCCAACACTATGTGTTGAAGACACTGTCCTTTCCCCACTGAACGATCTTCACACCCTTGTCAAAGATCATTGGACCATATCTGTCTATTGTGTTCCCTCAGTCTAGGTGTCTTTATGCCAGTACCATACTGTACTTAGACTTTGTACTCCATATTGAAATCAGAACATTTTAGTCTCCCAACTCTGTTCTTCTCTTTCAAATTTGTTTTGGGTACTCAGGGTCCCCTGAGATTTCATATGAATTTTAGAAGGGTTTGTTTCTATTTCTGAAAAAAAAATTTTTTTTAATGTCATCGGGATTTCAATAGTACAACTCCTTTTGTGCACACTGTTTTTGTGGTTTCTAAGTGCAGTACCAAGTACAGCAAGCAATTGATTTAGGACTCGAGAGGCACTGAAGATAGAATCGGTCATCTTGTTGCCTCTTATGTTGCATCCCTGCCTTTCCACGAAGCTTCAAATGATTGCTGCCTTCCTAAACAGCAGAAGGAAAAATAAATCTGAAAAGCAAAGAAGCATCTATATTGTTGACATTTTTCATGCTTTTCATCCACAGATTCTATACTCAGCATTTTATTTTATCATTATTCCATTCTATTATATTATATGTTATTTTATTTTATTTTAGAGAGAGAGCATGAGCAGGGGACAGGGTCAGAGAGAGAATCTCAAGCAGACTCCATGCTCAGCATGGAGCTGGACACAGGGCTCAATCCAACAACACTGGATTCATGACCTGCGCTGAAATCAACCAATTTCAACCAATTGGAATCAATCAGTTGAGCCACCCAGATACCCTATTCTCAGCATTTTAAAAGCAAGTTCATTTGACCTGATTCTCTTCAAAGAGAAAAGATAAAATTTTCCCAAATTTGAGGGAAACCACATTCTATGAGAAAGGGAGGAGGCTGAAATTCATTCTCCTCTGACAGCAACCCCACCTCCTGCTGGCCCCCCATTCTCAGGCCGAGTAACAGAGACTCGGAGCTAACCCATAAAGCTCTCCACATGAGATACATTCAGCTGGTATGCAAATTCCCAGGGCACACATCCTAGACTTGTTCCCAACATCTTCCAGGAGGATATTTTTTTTATAGGACATATTTCCAAACATTTCTAGACCATATACCAAAGGCTACAAAGAAATCATTTTGCCAGAGCTCTTTTCTTTTCTTTTCAAGCTGTATGTCTCTCTAGAATCCTGGATGTTGGAGTAAAAAGAGTTCAGGAGCTTCTTTTTCAGGGTCGGTATATTCATAAAGCTTAATTGCATTGGTAATTAATTAATCCTTATTTTTACTCCATTTTCCTTTTTTTAATGTTTATTTGTTTTTGATAGAGTGCAAACGGGGAAGAGGCAGAGAGAGAAAGAGGGAGACACAGAATCCAAAGCAGCCTCCAGGCTCTGAGCTGTCAGCACAGAGCCCGACACGGGGCTCGAATCCATGGACCACCGTGGGATCATGACCTGAGCTGAAGTTGATCGCCCAACCGACTGAGCCACCCAGGTACCCCTACTCCATTTTCTATCAGCATCCAGAGGTGGTTAAGTATTGGCTCAGAAGTCTTCATCTCCTCAAACACCAGCATCAGAATCAGCAAGAGTGCTTAAATTCTTGGGGACTCCTTCGTACCCACGAGGTCCAGGATATGGCCCAGGAAGCTGCATTATAAACAAACTTCCCAGGAGATTTTTATCCCTTTGAAAATTTGAGAAACATTGAGGTAGAGCAAATAAAAGTTTTACCCAAAGGAATACAACTAAGAAAGTTATTATCATAATCATGGAATAATAATGGCTCTTTTTTAAAGTTTATTTTTAATGTTTGTCTATTTTTGAGAGAGAAAGTGTGTGACAAAGTGCAAGCACGGGAGGAGCAGAGAGAGAGACACAGAATTGGAAGCAGCCTCCAGGCTCTGAACTGTCAGCATAGAGCCTGACACGGGGCTCAAACTCACGACTGTGAGATCATGATCTGATCCGAAGTCGGACTCTCAACCGAGTGAGTCACCCAGGTGCCCTAGAATAATAATGACTCTTGTATGGTTTCTGACATACGATCAAATATTCATTCACACAAAAGGGCATTTTACAAATTTAGGGTGTGCCGATTCTCCATCAGACCCTCGTATCCTATTCCTGTTTAAACCTTTTTAAATGTGAAGCTTATATTTTAAGAATTACTGTCATAAAGTACGCCTTGAGCCGTGTCACTTACTTTCTCTTTAAGATTGGATAACATTCCCAACCCTATTTTATATCACGATTCTCACACTTGGGAAATCCTTTACACTAGCTGTTAAAATCATTAAGCCAATGTCCTCGATTTAATCTTTAAGGTTGACCAGCCAGCATTGAGTCACTGCAATCTTCTAAGTCAGACAGGAAAAGAATTGACGTCGTTACCAAATACCACTGCGTAAGTGTCTTTGAGAAAATGGCAGCCAAGTGTACACAGTTGGGTAATGAGATGTGATGGGCAACGGTCCCTGAGCAGGTGAGATGGAAGGCCGGGCACCAGGCATCCCATCCCTAACGATGCCCTTGTGTGAGCTCTCAAGGATCCATGACACATTTACTCTGACATAACACATCTCAGGGAGTTGTCAAGATGTTTCCTCCTCCAGAAAATCAAGCAGCCTATTAGGAATGATAATTTGGCACATGCTATGCTCAAGGGACAGATGCAGTAAGGGATGTGTCGTACAAAGGGGCTTCCACCATGAGCCAGCAACGTTGATCTGTGGCTAAAAACAGAGATGCATAAAAATAAACCTTCAACCTCTCACCCTGAACAATGAAGATGTTTTCCAGAAAACCCCACAGAAGCTAAACAGCCTTGGAGGTTACAAGTTCCTTTCTCCAGCTTTTACTTTTTAAAAAAGGAAAAATTAAAAGGAGGATCAGCTGACCCAGTCGGTTTATCTCACTAATCTGTAACACTGACTGCCCAAGAAAGAAGTGTAATACAAACGTGACCAAACTGTCTCATTGGCTTGTTTCTGGCTTTCAGAAACAAATACATTAGAATTAGTGATAATTGAATATCCTAAGTTAATATGAACATTTCCGTATTAGAAGTTAATGTTAGTATTCAATGCAAGTTTAAAGAGAGACGCCAAGATAACTCAGTTCCAATCACACATTCATTCCCCCACGCACACTCCTTTCTCTCATCCTCCCCACCCCCCCCCCACAACTTAAGTCAAAGGGAGGGAAAACTCGAGATGTTTACCTGGGAACGAAGAGGGAGATGACCACAGCAATATAAATAACCCAGTTCTTGTGCTCATGCACACAAGCAAATCCAGGAACGAGCTGCAGCCCAGAAGGGTCAAACATTGAAGATGAGGCAAGTCTCAAGTTAATTCATGTCAAAATTTATTTTCTTTTTAAATATTTCACTCTTGGGGCACCTGGGTGGCCCAGCTGGTTGAGCATCCGCCTCTTGATTTCGGCTCAGGTCATGAGCTCACGGTTCATGAGTTCTACCCCCACATCCATACTACCAGAGTGAAGCCTGCTTGAAATTCTCTCTCTCCTCTCTCTGCTCCCCTGCCCCAAAAGAAATAAATAAACTTAAAAAAGAAAAAAGAAACCTGTTCACTCTTATCCCAGAGTTTTGATCAGTAAGACAAGGAGATATGAGTCCATGCCTATGCAGTGAATTCTTGTCCAGGGAGGGCTGTGGTCAAATATAGATCGTACAGCCCCAGAGCCCGCAAGGCCCCAGGTAGGAGAGGAAAGGCCAGAGGTTGGGGCACAGATTATCTAGAGCAGTGGGTCCATTTTCTGATCCATGTTTATGTGTAATATCCCTGTCACTATGATTTTCCTATCACTGTCCCCAAACCAACTCATTTTAATAAATGTCCCTCATTCCTCCCACCTTCCAACATTTTTATTTCAATGTCTGTAACAGAAGCTACATTCTACTTGGGTCTTTTTTTTTTTTTTTAAGACAGTTAATCCAGGCACATATCGTCAACATTCTGGTCAAGGGGATGTAGATATGAGGCTTGGTGGGGCCCTGCCTCTATTGGGCGTAGGAGTGGCTACTTTGGCCCACGTCTGCATGCCCCTTAGTCTTCCCAGCCTCAGTCTCTCCATCTGCCCACTGGGAGTGCCATCTGGATGGTTTTGAAGGCCTCTTCCAGCCACTGGTTCCTTAGGGTGGAAATCGAGGGGGTCCCTATTTCCCCTCTCCCAACCATAAACCCACACCCCATAGGCCCCCACAGTGTGAAAACACACACCCAATTTTCCCTCCCCTACTGTGGGCCTCTGACCAGATTTGGGAGAAGCAAATGGGAGGGACAGAGCACCCAGTCGGCACCATCTGAAATCCCACCAGAGCGCAAATCCTGGCAACTGTCAGCACAGGAGACCACAGGAAGTCCCCCACATTTTTACTCAGGAGAGTACTCCATTGGCCTCCCCTGGGCAGCTCTAACGGCAATCTGAGCATGCCCAGGTCCAGGAAGCTGGGGTAGGAAGGAGACATGGATGGGGACTCGACTTGTGAAGGCTAGAAAAGCAGGACTTTGGGATCCCCCCTTGACAATGTCCAGTTCAAAACAACTGTTCTCATTAGCGTTGGGAGAATGATTAACACCACCACGGTCCCGAAAGAGAACCACAACACGGAAGCGTCAGATTCCCAAGAATGTGGCCAAAGAAAGCCAGTGAACATCTGGAGGACAATTTCTCCACCATTGCATTCAGAGCAGATCCGTCCTTTCTTTCCCTTAGTCTGTCCCCAGGAAGTATTCACAGAGTGCCTGCGAGGCTTTCAGGACCAAGCCGCATGCTGTAGGGATTTACTTTCAACTACTTCCATATTATCAGTGTGTAAGTGTGCACACTCCTGTGGGTTTGGGCTTGAACGCACCCGTGTGCTGTCAAGCATATATGCTCAGGGGGTGCCTGGCTGGCTGTGCATCGGAGACACTTCACAGACACAGCGGCCTCTGCCACACGGATTCCCCTTGACAGAAAGGATGTGCTCCTTAGCAGGCTCTCAAAAATGGATGGTCCCTACTGACACCGTGACTGGCTCTTTAACTATTAAGATGAACGTGAGAGATGGGCTCTGACCACCAAAAGCATCAAGACAGGAGAACCAGTGTGAAAGGTTTAGACATCCCGTTTGAGTGGACACCAAGTTCTGGAGATGGTGACAGCGCTGATTGCCCAGGAACGTGAATGGGTTTAATGCTACTGAACTGTACACTTAAAAATGGTGACAGTGGTACATATTATGTATATTTTGTAGCAGTATTTAAAAAGTTTGTTTAAGGTTATTTATTTTGAGAAAGAGCAAGAGAGAGAGCATGCATACCGGAGGGGCAGAGAGAGAGAATCCCAAGGAGCTCCAGGTTGTCAGTGCAGATCCACCTCGGGGCTCGAACTTCCAAACTGTGAGATCATGACTTGAGCCGAACAAGAGGGGGACACTCAACCGATTGAGCCACACAGACACCCCTAAAAAAAAATGTTTATGGTGGCGCACCTGGCTGGCTCCGTCAGTAGAGCACACAACTCTTGATCTCAGGGTTGTGAGTTCAAGCCCCATCTTGGGCATGGAGCCTACTTAATTTTTTTTATTTAATAAAAATAAAATAATAGGGGCGCCTGGGTGGCTTAGTCGGTTAAGCGTCCGACTTTCGCTTGGGTCATGATCTCGCGGTTCGAGGGTTCGAGCCCCGCGTCGGGCTCTGTGCTGACTGCCAGCTCAGAGCCTGGAGCCTGTTTCAGTCTGTGCCTCCCTCTCTCTCTGACCCTCCCCTGCTCACGCTGTCTCTCTCTCTCTCTCCTAGAAATAAATAAAAACATTAAAAAAAAATAAAAAATAAAAAAATAAAATAAAATAATAAAAATATTTTTAAAAAATTTTAAGATGTAGACACTGCCCATCCCTGCATGAGCAGGGACAGTGAGGCTTGTCACCGGGATCCTGCTGAATGGTCCCCACGGTGCGGTCCCTGCTGGGGCTGTGCCTCACCATTGCCGCAGGAGGGTTTCTGATTACTCGGTGCCAACTAGGGAGTTCCAAGTTAGGCCTCTAGAGTAGAAGTCTGCAAACTCTTGCTGTAAAGGGCCGGAGAGTAAATATTCTAGACCTTGTGGGCCACTCACCGGCTGCGGCGACTGCCCTCCTCTGCCATTCTCCCCAGGAAGCAACCCCAGGCTACACCGAACTACATGAGCGCGACTGCGTTCCAGTGAAGTTCCATTTACAGAAATGGGGTCCAGAGCTGAACTCATCGGAATATAGTGTGTCTATGTGAGTGGTCCGCTCCCGCGAGGTGAGAATACTCCTCCTTGCCTTCCCGAGCCGGGGGTGCTTACTGTCTGTGGGGACACCCGCGGGGTGCGGCCTGAATGTGGGGCAGAGCTGGGTTGTCAGCGCCCACACCCCACACCCCCCGGGCAGTGTCCTCAGCTGCCTCAGAGCAGCCTGGGGTTCACTGTACATGAACTGGGCTGCATGAACCAGCCACGTGGGCCAGAGCCCAGAGCATAGGCTCTGCCCGGAGGGTGGGGGATAGATAACAGGATACAAACATTAAGATTAAAAATTGCTCAAGGGGCACCTGGGTGGTTCCGTTGCTTAAACATCCAACTCTTGGTTTCGGCTTGGATCATGATACCACGGTTTGTGAGGTCGATCCCCACCTCGGGCTCTGAGATGATAGCAGGGGACCTGCTTGAGTTTCTCTCCCTAACATCTCTCTGCCTAACCCCCCCAAATAAACAAATAACAGTTAAAAAAATCTTTTTTTTTTAATTTTAAAGGCTTATTTTTGAGAGGGGGAGCGAGAAAGAGAGAGAGAGAGCTCAATCAGGGGAGGGGCAGAGAGAGAGGAAGACAGAGTCCAAAGGAGGCTCCAGGTGGGGGCTCAAACTTACACACTACAGGAGATCATGACCTGAGCTGAAGTCAGACTTTTAACCAACTGAGTCACCCAGGCGTCCTTCTAATTAATTCATTTTTAAAAAGTTTTTTTTCGGTGTTTATTTATTTTTGAGAGACAGAGCACAAGCTGGGGAGGAGCAGAGAGAGAGAAGGAGACCCAGAATCTGAAGCAGGCTCCAGGCTCTGAGCTGTCAGCATACAGGCCCGTGGGGGGGCTCCAACCCGCAAACGGTGAAATCATGACCTGAGCGGAAGTCAGACACTTAACGTACTGAGCTATCCAGCGGCCCCAAATTTATTTTTAATTGAACGATATATTAGTTTTAGGTATACAGCACAGTGACTCAATAATTCTATTCCTTACTCAATGCCTGCCATGATAATTGTGGTCACCATCTGTCACCACACAAAGTTATTACAATACTATTGACTGTATTCCCTAGGCTGTCACTTATTTATTTAATAGCTGGAAGTTTGTACCTCTTGTTTTCATGTATTTGCCCTTTCAAATCACAACTCTACATGATAGCCTTCTGATGTCCATATACAGACAAGAAAACTGAGGCTTAAGAGAGTTTCATGGAAATAAAATTGTAAGGCATTTGGCACATAGTAGGCATTTAATAGTTGTCAGCTACTGTTGCTTCCAGAAAAAGCCTAATTTCAAACGTGTTCTTTCATCATAAAGAGATGATATGTTGAAGGTGGTGGAAGGAATTGCTTCAGACCAGATCTGTGTCATGGGTGTTTCTCTCCATATATTTAAATCTTTTTCTTCTACCATGAAAGCTGTTTATTAATTTTTCACATAAGCTTAGGCACCTGCTAGCTTTATTCTTAGCTATTTGATGAATGTGCGGCTATTATCCATGGAACTTTGCAACGATGCTTTCTAATCGGTCATTGCTGCTCTGAAGATGCAAAATGGACCTGGGGCCCACCTGTCTTACGGAACTCTTATTAGTTCTATTAGTCTCCCGATGGAGATCTTTCAAAAAAGAAACTTGCTTTTTCTTTCTTTTCCTCATCTTATTATATTATCTGGAAGCTCCAGAACAAATACTGAATTAAAGCTGTGACAGTGGGCCTCTTTTTAGTCTTCCTGTCTCTACCTTAATAATTCTTCAGTAGATGTCCTTTGTCCGGGTGCCTCAGGTCTCCTGACTTTTCGCTGTTTGCTGACTTGTTTGCATCAGGACTGCATGTTGAATTTTATCAAACGCTCTTTTGGCCCCTGTTGACAAGATCGGGACTTTTGTTTCAACCCCATGACTACATTTCTTCGTGTTGTCTCAGCCGGGTGCACTGAGCTTAGCCACAGCTTATTATTTTATTAACCCATTACTTGGTTGGATTATCGGTATTTTTTTTTTTTTAGAAACTCCCTACTTATGTGTACAAATAAGATATTTCTGGGGTGCTGGGTGACTCAGTCAGTTAAGCGTCTGACTTCAGCTCAGGTCATGATCTCGTGGTTTGTGATTTCATCCCCATGTCGGGCTCTGTGCTGACAGCTCGGAGCCTGGAGCCTGCTTCGGATTCTGTGTCTCCCTCTCTCTCTGCCCCTCCCCCTATTTGCTCTGTCTCTCTCTGTGTCTCAAAAATAAATAAATGTTAAAAACAAACAAAACAAAGAATTATCTCATAGATGGATCTAGAAAATATAATTCTAAGTGAAATTAAGTCAGAGAAAGACAAATATCACATGATTTCACTCACATGTGGAATATAAAAAAAAACAAAACAAATAAATAAAGGAAAAAGAACAGAAACAAACCAAAAAACAAACTCTGAACTATAGAGAATAAACTGATGGTTACGGGGCAGGGAGGGGGCGGGGAGGGAGAGAAAGATGAGTGAAATAGGTGAAGGTGATTAAAAGTACACTTATGATGAGCACTGAGTAATGTATAGAAGTGTTGAATCACTATATTGCACACTTGAAACTAATATAACACTGTATGTTAACTACACTGGAATTAAAATAATAAACAAATAAGTAGCAGTTGAATACAGTAACAATAATCCCCCCAAATATAAAAGAACACAAGATTTCATTAAAAATAGCATCAAAACCTATAGATGTTAGGATTCTACTTAACAAAATATGGCTGAGGGGGCTCAAGTATATGAAGTTTCAATTCCCCCCCAAAATTCATCTATAAATTCAGTGTGATTACAGCCAAAACTGTAACACATTTTTAAAGGATTTGATGTAGTTATAAAATTTATTGGGAAAATTAAAGGACCAGGAAAAGCTAAGACAGTTCTGAAGATGAGCATCAAACAGAGACATCCTATTAGACAGAATTCTCTAAATAAATAAAAGAAGGAAAGAAAAGAAGGAAGGAAAGAAGGGAGAGAGGGAGGGAGGAAAAGAAATATGTTGGTCTCTCACAATAATTAGGGTTTTGTCCACTTTCTTCATATTCTTAGTTATTTTAGCTTTCTATTTCCAAATTTATGTGACTAGGCACATAAAGATCCATGACATTAAACATATTCATGACCTGGGGACCCAAATGGCTCAGTTCAGTTAAGCACTGGACTCTGTTTAGGCTCAGGTCATGATCTCAGGGTTGTGAGATTATGCCCTGCACTAAGCTCCATGCTGGATGGAGCCTGCTTGGGTTTTTCTCTCTCTCTCCCTCTGCCCCTCTCCTACCCACATGTGCTATCTCTCTCACACACACACAAAAGAAAAAAAAAAAGCATATTCATGCCTTTCATCAATATTATATGAGGCCTGAAAGACCACTGGACAAGAGCACTGTGTGTAGGTCATGTTCAGCTCTGTCACCAACGCTGTGCTGGGGTCAGTTCCTTCACCTCTCTGGGCATCGGCATCTCCTTTAAGAAATGGACATTGTGGGCATTATCACCACCTGGGATGATCTGGCAGCCAGGTTCCAGTTTCCTGGTCGGTTCTCAAAGAAACACTTTCTAATATGATGACAATGACAGTGATGAACCACAAGCTAAGAAAGACCCATACAATGGGCATAGAGGAGGACACTTATGGGGATGAGCACTGAGTGTTATGTGGAAATTAATTTGACAATACACTATTTGTAAAAAAAAAAAAAAAAAAGAAAGACCCATACATTTTCTAATGGTCGAAAACGATAAAGAGTCATATTTTGTGATACATGAAAATTATATGAAATCAAAATTTCGGTGTCTGTAAACAAAGTTGTATCAAACAGCCACTCACCCCCCCTACGCATTGCCCATGGCTGCTTTCACACTCCCATGCAGAATGGAGTAGACACAAGACAGACTACTTGACCCCAGAGCCTACAATATTCACTGTCTGGTCCTTCACGGAAGACCCCTGTGAACCTCTGCCTCAGGCCATTCATCCTACCCCACGAACTTTCCAGACTTTAAGATCATATTACTCTTCTGCTTACTAGTGAATAAGAATCCACTTCTTAGCCTGCTGATCTCATGCTACTAATTTGCCCTCTTTTTTCCCCTTCTTTTCAATTCTCTAAGTCATGTGATATGACAACACAAAAGTTCTCATCATGACTAGAAAAAAGCGTCCATCACATTTATCAGTCTTCGTTCAATAGTTCCTTCCACCTGGAATTCTCTTCCCCTCTTCTGAATATGAAAATCTCTACTCATGCTCAAAAACCCAATTTACTTTTATTTTACATGCAATAATATGAACAGATTTTAACCATACAGTTTGATGAGTTTTGCCAATATACACACTGTGTAACCCACACCCAAATCAGGATAAGGATCATTTTTCCCTCAATGCAGAAAGTTCCCTCTGCAGCCACTATTCTGATTTCAATCTCTTTTGATTAGTCTTTTATCTCTTCTTGAACTTTATATAAATGAAATCAGACAATATGTACTATTTTTGTATCTGTCTTTTTTTTATGTTTATTTATTTTTTTAGAGAGACATAGACAGAGCACAAGTTGGGGAGTGGTAGAGAGAGAGGGAGACATCGAATCTGAAGCAGGCCCCAGGCTTCCAAGCTGTCAGCACAGAGCCTGATACAAGGCTCAAACTCACACACCGTGAGATCATGACCTGAGTTGAAGTCAGACGCTTAACCGGGTGAGCCCCCCAGGCACCCCCAATGCTGTTTTAGTTCAAAGTATGCAGTCTAGAGTATAATTTAATTGTATTGTTTTACTTTTGTTGTTGTTAGTATATAGAAATGCATTTTTATATTGACCTGCATCCTACAACTTTAAATTGACTTCTTGGTTCTAACAGGTATTTTGTAGTCTTTTGAATTTTCTGCACAATCATGTCAAAGTTTTAATGTCACTTTTTTAAAAGCCTTCCTATGACTCTCCCAGACAGAATTTGCTACCTCCCGCATGAAATCCCACAGCACCATGGTGGTGCCATACCTCTATCATTGTGATTATTATCTATATTATAATCACCTGTTTACCTACTGTGCTCTCAATAAGAAAATGTGTCATTTTTTCATTTAATGTTTCCACAAAGCAGATTTGTGTGATGAATAGATGAATAAATGAATGAATGAATGAATATATATAGAGAAAGCGAGAGAGAGAGTTTTCTGGAATTACTTATTCCAAATAAATACTCCAAACATTCTGTTTATTCTGAATACTCTGTTTCTTGCCCTATAGGCATGCAGTCTATGTGTTTCATTTTAAAATCAACCAGTGGACCACAGACCTTGATGTTCTGCCCAGGAATAGCACAAAAGTAAAGATGGCTGACTCTGCCTGGAAGGTATATTGTTAAGTTGACTTAACACTGTTATAAGTATGTGCCTCTTACTCAAATTCCACACATCTCCTTTTCTTCCTTTCTCAAAACTAACTAGAACAATGTAACCATATCTTCTAAACAGAAGTTGGGAATTATCATTTGACAATGTTGTGCTCTTCAAAGGATAAAGTGCAGAATCAGGAGAGGTAGAAAATCCAGAAAGAATACACAACACTGGTTAAGGGAAAGAGTCCCCCATTTTCCCACTATGGGACCTTGGAGAGCTTACTCCCTGAACTTGGGCTTCTTCATATCTACCACAGCTTTGGGACCAGGTGATCTTAAGGACCTTCCAGCTCTGAAATTCTCCATATGCCTATGGCTTAGGCAGAAAAGTCTTACAGTTTGCTACCCAGTGTTGCTCATTTGGTACTATTTGCATTCTTATGTGCACGGTCAACAAATCAATCTGCTCTCTACTGACAAGGCAAATGAGGGACAACCTGTACCCTTGTGGGATGGAGAAGCACTAGTGGATATAATAAATGCTTCCCATTTCCATCCCAGGAAATAGAAAGGCCTCAGAGGAGTGAGTGTGCAGCTCGTATCACGTGTGGGCTCATGTTTTCACATGCTCTCCTGACTCCCCATGTCCCTGACCATAGCGTTTGCATCTTCCAACAGCAGAAAGATTCACGGGGATCCTGACACCCTGTAGTTAGCATCCTCAAAGACCAGCTGTTTTTCATCATGCATTTGCTGGAGAGAAAACAGAAAGGAAAAAAGGAAACCTCGGCCATGGTAGAAGCTTCTAAGCCAGCCACAGTTTTCAAACCTGATTGCAAACATGTAAGTTATGTGAAACATGGCCGAGTTGGGTCCACCTTGGCCAACTGGATTAATAGCCAGGAGACCGGAAAGTGTGGAGGACATTCTGGAGCTCATGCTCGACGGCACAGTTTCAAGATTCTCTGGGAGAGCCTGAGAGCTCCTGCCCAGAGTTTTCCAACCTACGGTCCTGCAGTCAATTTATAGAGTTGTAATTGAAATTCCTTCAATCAAACACATATCGGAGTGGGTAGGAATAAATTATGTTTCATGAAACTGCTTCAGGGGTGTGTGTGTGTGTGTGTGTGTGTGTGTGTGTTTTACATACTGGCTCACAAATCAAATGTATTCCAAATGTAGGTTCCAGGCCAAACACGTACCATCTCCACCACACACATCTTTGTTAACATACTCTTTAAACACTTTGTTTAAAAGTAAAACAAAGAATTAAAAGGCATAAGATCCTCATAAGGATAGAAATAAAGGAATTGGTTAAGAGGTGGGGGAGGGTTAACCTTGCATTTCTAGTAGTAGTTACTAGGAGAGCTGGGGGTAGGTAAACTTCAATCACCGGGAAAGCCACAATTAGCTTATCTCCCTGATAAGCCAGGCGCTTCCCTCAGAGAATCCGCCCTTTAACACCTTCTTTGGTGACCCAGAGCCAGAAGACAAGGAAGACTTTTTTTCTTTATGTTTCTTGATTATATCTTTCTCTTCTGATTTGCCTTAGATCCACAAATAGCAGAAAATGTATTTTGCAGGTATTTGTCTTAGTGCTTATGCTAGTCTAGAGCCAGACATTCAAATCTTGGCTTTACCACTTACAAGGTATGTCACCCGGCACAAGCTGCTAACTTCTCTCTGCCTCAGTTTCCACTGTAAATGAAGATACCTATGTTATGCAGATCAAATAAGAATATATGAAATATATTTAAGTATATGAAAAAAGCATAGATGAGAAGCACTTTTGATTATTACCCATTCTGGCACTACCCTACTGGCCACGGAACATGCTGGCAAAATATTCCTCTCTGGTCTAACGGAGTTGTGTTCCAATTGGGTAAGAGGAAGGTGTGCATTCAGCAAACATAATCTGGGCAGCACGATCATATAAGAAGAATACGGCCTCTGGAGCCTAGTCTTGAGCTCCAATTCTTAGCCTACTTATTTCCTCACCAAGCGACCTTGAGGAATTCAATTAACATCTGAAACTCTCTCTTAAATGAATATTGAATACTCACCAGGTGGGAGATAATGCTTGTAAGGCATTATCTGGAATGGACCGGCTCTTGTTAATTTTCTCCTTTCCCCTTTATAACAACTTCACAGGAAGAAGAAAAGCAATCCTAGTTCCGGGGCCCTTCACTGTGCTTTCCAGAAGTCCTTGGCGATGACTTTGAAGTCAGGGTGTGACCCATAGTTCTGGTCCTCGCTAAGAATATGCCATAGGCAAGTGTTAACTTGCAATAGCAAGGCAAAGGATGCCTGTCCGATGACTATATTCCAGATCCATAGAACAAATTGTCATTCCCACCGGAATCGTCTATTCTCACGGAATGATTTAAAATAATTAATGAAATAATAGTTAATAAAACTATTTACAAAGCTAAAAACAAAGATTTTAAAGAATCATAATTTTCTTTAAGAAACAAAACAGGGGCAGCGGGGTGACTCAGTCAGTTGAGCATCCAGCTTCAGTTCAGGTCATGATCTCACGATCGAGCCGTGCATCCGGCTCTGTGCTGACAGCTCAGAGCCTAGAACCTGCTTCGGAATCTGTCTCCCTCTCTCTGTGTTCCTCCCCCACGGGCACTCTGTCTCTCTCTCTCTCAAAATAAAGATTACAAATAATAATAATAATAATAATTTTAAAAGCAAAGTTGGGGAAAAGAAACAGACACTTAAAACTATAGACAGCAAACTGATGGTTACCAGAAGGGAAGGGGGGGGCAGGGGAATGGGTGAAACATGTGATGGGGATTAAGTAGGGCACTTGTCATGGTGAGCACTGGGTGATGTATGGAATTGCCGAAACACTATATCACACCTGAAACTATTATTGCGCTGTATTTTAACTAGCGGGAATTTAAATAAAAACTTAAGCGGCGTCATGATGGCTCAGTGGGTTAAGCATCCGACTTCAGCTCAGGTCATGATCTCTCAGTTTGTGAGTTTGAGCCCCGCGTTGATCTCTGAACTGACAGCTCAGAACCTGGAGCCTGCTTCAGATTCTATGTCTCCCTTTCTCTCTCTCCCAACCCCACTCTCTCTCACTCTCTCGCTTGCTTGCTCTCTCAAAAATAAATATTACAAATTTTTAAACTTAATTTTAAAAAGGGTCATAATTCTTCTTACTACAACTATTTTTTGGTTTTGGCGATTACCTTGCAGTCTTTGCCCACATACAGTTAGATATAGTTTCTCATAGTTTCCATCTTGGAATAAACTATTTGTACTGTACTTTTGCCCGTGGCGATTTCATTTACCAGCACAGTTCTCACAATCCCCCCATAGAGAAATGACCACCTTAGGAAAGTTTTATAATATTATATTCAGGTTTATGCTACAATAAGCCTCTTTATGAGCACAGTTTTATTCCTTTTCGTTTTTCTCTTTAGTAGATTATATTCTTTGGAAAATTTATGACGACTCTGGCGTTTAATATTTGTAACGCATTCCCACACAAAAGTGAGAATAACCCAGGGCGCCTGGGTGGCTCAGTCAGTTAAGCCTCCAACTTCAGCTCAGGTTATGATCTCACGGTTCATGGGTTCGAGCCCTGTGTCTGGCTCTGTGCTGACAGCTAGCTCAGAGCTTGAAGCCTGTTTCAGATTCTGTGTCTCCCTCTCTCTCTGACCCTCTCCTGCTCATGCTGTCTCTCTCTCTCTTAGAAATAAATAAAAATATTAAAAAACATTTTTTTTAAAAGTGAGAATAACCCTGTGTTAACAAATGGTAGATCTTCATCTAATGCAGCCACGAATCTGGGGGCTGAATTCATACTTGAAGAAATTGGGGTATAAACACATTCAGACAGACCAGCCCTTAGAATCCATTCATGCAAGGCCCNCCCCACATCCATCAGTCCTCAGTCTTTGTCAGCATTCAAGAGTCTCTCATAGTTTGCCTCTCCCCTTTTCCCCCACTATTTCCCCCCTTGTTCTCCCCCATTGTCCTCCGTTAAGTTCCTCCTAATCCTCCTATACGTGCAAACATATATTTGTNGGCCCCCATCTCATTTAAATGGCCAGGGAAAGCTGTGTGTTTCAGCACTGGAGTCTTGTGAAAAATCACCCAATGCTTCAAGAGATGAAAACCACCACGGACTGACTGGAAGTCCAGTAGAGAAGGAAAGATATGGGGGAGGGAGAACAGGAGGAGAGTTAGGACAAATAATCTGTTACACATACATTGTGTGCAGCAAAGCAAATTGAAAGGGAGCTCTGCGTGCCTGAGGAGGTAGGATGTAAACCTGTCCTAAATAGGTATTATGTCCTATCGAAGTCTATTGTTCCACGGAGCCCAGACCTAACAATGTCCCATTGTGGCAAATGCAAAGACAAGCTGCTTAAATCCCAGTTTTCCCTTCATTTTCTGTCTCCGGGACTGTCCTCCTGAGGATGGGTCTGCTCTCTGCCTAGCCTGTCACCCCACTGGCCGCGTAAGTAAGGGTGGCTTACAGCCTCCTTGATCTGGTTTGAGGACGAGAAAAATCTTTCGACCTGGCTCTGCTTGTTATTAAGTGTAAAGACTGTAGCACCTATTTCCAGAGAAATGACATGGGGAAAACTATGTCTGGCATTGCCAACCTGGGGCCCGCTGCTTATCTGCAAAGTCGCCTTTGGAATTATTGAGAATGTTCTCAATACAGGTGGGAGACGTTCTTAAGGGTTTTATGCAGGTCTGTGGATGATTTGGTATTTTTCATTTTAAAAGGAATTTAAAGACCAACTTCAATTGCAAGAAGCGGTTTTTGCTTTAAATGAGCCTGGAATGGCAGGAACAGTGGGTGGATTCTAAAATCCGGGGACTAAAACTACAGCTGAGCAGCTACCAAAGGTTCTAGCTGCGCACACATTTCCGGGTCACGTGACATCTTTGTAGTGCCACCGACCGCGCAAGGACTGGAGAGCCAGCCACCTGGAAATAGTTTATCAGACGCTGGGGTCACAGCAAGTTGCCTGGAAATCGTCTACGTCATATCTCACCACCTAGACGGACGCTGACTTCTTATGGGAGGTTTTACATCGCTTGTTGACGGTTTTCACGAGAAGCAAAGAAATGAAAACCCAAATATTTCAGAGAAGGGAAACGTTGTCACGGCCAATGTGCTCTCTGGTGGTGCCTTTTTGCTCTTTCCTCTCTATCTGAATCAGAGGATCTTGGTACAGACTGACCTTGATACAAGACCCGAGAGAAGAATGCCTGCTGGACTTTGACCTTCCCAGAAAGAAGAGGCTGGGTCTCCGGGGCTGATTCCTTGGAAAAGGGATGAGTTGCAGAAATGTATTTCTAGACCTGGTCAGGGAGCCGGTGGAGTATAATTGGAAGAAAGGCAACCCGGCCCTAACGCTTCCCTTTCTTGGGTGACCATGGGCTGACTGCTCAACCTCTCTGTTGTACCCCCTTCCTCCATTTATAAAATGAGGATATAGCTATGCTGTCTTTTCATTAGGGGATTGTTGAGCAGCAAAGAGACAGGTGCAAGTGCTATATAAAAGTGAGTCCTTTGTATTTTGTGTTGATAACAAACATTTGGGGAAGGACGGTACTTGGCATGCTTCTTTCAGGATCCGCTAGTAACAGGTGTACCTCTTCTTAGCAACCCCTCCTTGTATACACTGACTGGTTGAGAGTCGAGAACCATTTTCCCCGTTTGCTGAAGTTGTATTTCTTCCTTTCCCCCAGGGGGGGTTGGGGTGATGGGAGGCCAACCGATACCTACTCAGATCTTGTGGGGCCCTATTAGGACTCAGCTCTGTGGAAAAGGTGGAAATAGACAAAGGGAGAGGAGTACAAGCCCAAATATATATCTCTCCTGTTAGGACCATCTGATCAAATTTAATGTGTGTGTGTGTGTGTGTGTGTGTGAAAAATTTAGATTTAAATTTAGCTGGCTGGACTCAGTTTAGGTGATCCAAATATTTTGGCAATATCCAAAGTATCATAGTCAGAGGTCAGTCGAATACATGCCTCCTTCTCTCTATTGGGCCTGATCAGGGTGTTGATCTTGGCCACATCAATGTCATAGAGCTTCTTCACAGCCTGTTTGATTTGGTGCCTGTTGGCCTTGATATCCACAATGAACACAACATGTTATTGTCTTCTGTTTTATTCATGGCAGACTCGGAACCTGTTTTATTCATGACTGAGGGGGAACCTGATGATGTCATAGTGGTCAAGCTAGTTTCTCCTGGGGGCGCCCTTTCAGGGATATTCGGGCTGCCTTTGGAGAGGAGATGCGGTGTCTTGGGTCTTTTGGAAGGTAGGTGATGAGCAGATCTTTTTTTGTGATTGTGGATGCCTTTCAGCAACACTTTCTCGGCCTTCAAAGCCTTTGTTTTATTTTCAGCTTTGGGAAGGGCAGGGGTTTCCTTGTTCACCTTTGGCACCAAATTTGTGAAAAAGGTTTCTCTTAAATTATTTTTGTTTTTATTTTAGAGAGAGCATGATTTCTGATGGGTGCCCCCATCAGAAAAGGATTTCTGATCAAACTCAATTTGGATGAACAAGACTTGAGTGACATTTTCTAAATTGTATTATGATCCTCTTAACTTAAAATGCCTCTTTTTTGTGTCTAGCATATTATGTATTTTTAAGGTCCAGTTCTTTAGATCTAGCCCAAATCCCCTGATTCATTAAGACGCTATCCTTTTTCCTTTATGGCTATAAGCAAATAGAAATAAGTGTGCTCTCTAGGTAAGCACTGCATTCCCTTCACAGCCCCAGGGACTACTTAGGTGGCATGGGTGACTGAATGTCACATGGAACATTCGTCACGATATAGTAGAAAAATAGTAAGTTAAGCTATAATCCTTCTATATGACTCAGTGGAGCTGTTTCCCCATCTGTGAAATGAGGAGTTTGGATTCGAATATCCCATCCCATTAAAAAATGGAGTAAACAATATCCTTTCATTGTAAGGATTTGCTCTTCTGCTTCTGCCCCCACCCACCCTTTCCTCTTCCTCCCCCCAGAGCTTAGGAAATAGTCAGCCCATCCATAGGGGCAGTGGGTGGGGGGAGGGAGAAGTCCTCATGGATTCCTCTGGTCCGCCCAACCCTCACCCACCTCTCAAATATTCACCAACGGGAAAACCCAAGATTTCTCCAAGCACGTCTGATTCAGGCCTACGATCATGTGGGGGTTGACTCATTACACAAAATCTGTGCTGGGCTCTGGGAATCCAAAATAAGGCGGCGTGTGTCTTTTAAGGGTCTTTCTATCTCACAGCACTGGAACATAATGAAGTCAGGGCTCTGCAAGCATGTGCTCAGGTAGGGAGGGGCACAGAGGGGCACCCGCAAAACTAGAGCCAGTCTCCTGGATCTGATGTCCTCAGACAGACCTCGCAGCAATGTGGGTTCAGATTTGTGCGATTCCATGGCTAGCTGTACTACATGGAGTGACCTGTAAAGTGTCGGAACCCTCACGACTGCTGAGCTACTTTCTCAACCTTCTAATATAATCAGATTCTTTTCTGTTGGAGGTGAGAGACCACTAGGTCTCCATTAACCTTCGCACAATAGGGCTGATAAAGCCCCCTCTTCAAACAATGTCTTGGCAATCACTTTATCAGATGTAATTACATTTTCTAATCTTACAGTGACTTCCTTGCAGGTACTGAGGGACTCAGGTTAAGGATCTTCCCAAAGGTTATCTGTTTAGGTTCTGTCCAGTTTCGGGCTGCGGGTCTTAAGCTGGATGAAGCATTGTCCTGGCTCTACAGGTGGTGTCCCAGCAGGGCCATCCTGTAAACCCGGCCAGCACTGGGGGGCATCTAATCAAGGTCTATCTCTTGAACAATGTCATCTAGGCACCACCCATGCCCCTCCCTTGTGCTTGTGGGAGACTGTGACTAATTCACCTCAAAGGCATTTAGTAAAATTCAGACTGAGGTCCCTGGTTTTTCAGTGTGATCACCTAAGCTATTTTCGCCTCACAGGTGAGGTCTGGATTACACAGGAGGCTCATGGTTGCTAGACCCAGAGATTTCACATTCAAGGAAGCTGCCATTATGATGATGTGATTACAGACAAGTCGCATTAAGACCTGCCCTGGTGTGAAATTGTGTTAAATCACACACACACACACACACACGTAGATGAGTGGCCCTATTTGGTTATATGCTTGGTCAACATCCAGCACTTCCTAGTTGTGAGTTAATTAAAGAGAAGAAGAGCTGGGAGTGGGAGACAGAGGTGGAAATAACTTTAAACATCTTAACGTTACCCAATTCTTTATCTTGGTGAATTCTTTTCCTTTGGTGGAAATGCTTTCCTGACAGTTTTAGATGTTATCCAGCTCTCCCTGTACTGCTTGCTTAGGGCTGATTTCGTTACAAGCCCCTTGATCCTCTCTGTCAACAATAAAGAGAGGCATACCATATCCACCACACCTATACCTACAAGCTCACTCTTTTCTCTTTTTAGGTGAGAATCTGGGGTATCTGTTTGGTTAAGTCCTACAAACTTACAGGTCCAGACTTTGGAAATAACTGTGCACTACCTTCATCCCTAACACATTGATTCCTCTCCTGAGATTCTCAGACCTCATGCTTTACCTTTGCAAGTGACATCCAAGTTCAGAGGCAGCTATTAAGATGCAGAATAGCAGGGGAGCCTGGGTGGCTTGCATGCAACCTCAGCTCAGGTCATGATCTCACAGTTTGTGGGTTCAACCCCTGTGTCAGGCTCTGTGCTGACAGCTCAGTTTCTGTGTCTAGTTCTCTCTCCCCCTCCCGCACTCACACTCTGTCCCTCTCTTCCTCAAAAATAAATAAACATTAAAAAATTATTTTTTAAGGGGCGCCTGGGTGCNCAGAACAGAGAAAGTGTCCTGATGAAAAAGTTCTCCTATAATTTTGGCACAGATTTGTCCTTTCAGAGGTGATCCGTGCTTCTGACATCCAGTTAATATAAGTACTGTGAGACAGAAATGATGAGATAGAATAAATTACCACTGCTCTCATGTAATCAGGAAGGTCATGCCCAATGCAGTCTGGAAGCCTGGTGTCCCGTGAAAACCTGAAAAGCTCATCACAGCTCTGCCGCTAAGCCACCTCTGCGCCAGAGTCCCTGGAAGCTCTGTAACCTGAAATTAACTTTTAATGAGGAATGGGACTTGTGATGTCACTTCTAGGTCAAAAATGAATGTTCTGAAGGTTGTATCGGTCAAACACAGATAGTCTGTAGTGACATTGGGATGCCGTCTTTGATTACAGGAACTGTTTAGTCTAACTAACTAACTAACTAACTAACTTACTTACTTACTTATTTATTTAAATATTTATTTTTGATGGGGTGGAGGTAGCCAGGGACAGAGAGAGAGGGAGAGAGAGCAGGGGAGGGACAGAGAAAGGGGGACAGAGGATCTGAAGCAGGCTCTGCACTAACAGCAGAGAGCCCATCATGGGGCTTGAACCCACAAGTCCCAAGATCCTGACCCCAGCCAACGTTAGACACTCAACCGACTGAGCCACCCAGGCACCCCTAGTTTAACCTATTTAAAGAGAGTGGTACCATTAATGCCAAGAGGAAAACAATTGGAAAAAAGTTAAATCCTAACCACTCTTTTAAAGTTACATTTATTAAACTAACCTTTATTACCACGTACCGGGTAAGCTCTTCACAAAGCACCACTGTGTTAAACCTCACACCGACCTCTGGATATTTTCACATCCACATTTGCGATGAGGAAATTGGGAGTAAAGAGAGGTTGGGAATGTGGTCGGGGTTACACACTCATGAAGAGTGGAGCTGGGATTGGAATGAATCCAGGCTTCATTTTCTTTGTTAGTATTCATGGTATGTAAAATTCACAGCAATTTGGGGGTGCCTGGTGGTACAATTGGGTAAGCTTTGCACTGTTGATTTTCACTCGGGTCATGATCTCACAGCTGGTGAGTTCGAGCCCCATATCAGGCTCTGTGTTGGTGATGTGGAGCCTGCTTTGGATTCTGTCTCTCCTTCTCTCTGCCTCTCCCCCAGTTGTGTGTGTGTGTGTGTGTGTGTGTGTGTGTGTGTGCACGTGCGCACTCCCTCTCCCCCCACCTCAAAATAAATAAACTTTAACAATTTCCAAAAACATTCACAGCAACTTGAATGGTGTGTATCCTTTATGAACACCAAGGACTGCATATAGCAATCAGTTTGTTATAGGGATTGGGGCTAGGACTGACCTACAAGTTTCCTTTATTGACATGCACTCAGGTTTTTGTTTAAATGTCCTTTAGAGTCCTCTAAAGTAGGATCTGTAAGTTCTTGCACAAATCAGAAGAAGACAATGTCAAAGATGCTTGTGGGGGAAGGGAGAATATGAAATATAATTAGATGGTTGAGGGCAATGATTAGTTTCAAGCTCCTTCAATCCACTGACTGTTATTTGTTGCACAAGTAGAATGGGAAGATCAAAGCCGATCTGTGTTCCTGCCTTTGTGGGGTGATCCTCGTGATCGGTCAGTTCCTGAAAATGTGTTGACAACCTCTGGCTGTCTCCACACTTCCCACCCTGACTAGCACCTCAGATCTGGAGGCCTGAGCTCCCTGGCTCTCTGTACTCCGTGGAGCTGGGAGACCACTGAGTGTAAGCACGCAAGCAGTGCAAAGAATTCATAGAGAACGCAGAAGTTGAAGGAATGGAGCCTCCAGGCTCTCCAAAGTATCTCGTTTCCAACCTTACTTGGTATTAGAGAACATGGTCTGGAACCACAGTCAGCCAGAATTAAAAGACAAAGGCCATTTTCCACAAGGGAGGGCCCTTCTCCACTTAACGCCTTTCCTCTCATATTCTTACAAAATGATGACTTGCTGGCCCTCTAAGTGTGGACTCTCCCTTGAATTTCCCGTCGCTGCCTTGCCCTGAAGCTAACACTGAACTCTCTGATAGCCTCAACTTGTGAATAACAACTTCTATGGATAAATTTCCAAAAGAAGTGGGTGGGAGAGGACAGTCAGGCCAGGGAAGCAAGGGCCAGGAGAAGGGCCGACATGCAAGTAGCTGACAAACACTGAGCGAGGTTCTCCAACATGGCTGTCACTTAGGATCAGCTGGGGGGATCAGGGAGGACCCCATGCTCACGTTGCACCACAGATTAATGAATAGGACCTCTGGGGCTAAAATGCAGACGTCTATGACCTTGCGTGGATCCACATTTAAGAACCCGTATCCTGGAGTGCAGAGAGAGACGCCAAAGAAAGGCCAGGGGTGAGCCTGAGGGCTGGCACTGAAAAGTAGGTAGAGGAGGGAGTGAGGCCTCTCATGAATTTTCTGTTTTATAATGATGAGAGGACCATGACCAGATGCTGCAGACAGCGAATAAGGAATGGGAAGACAACATGGGGACCGGAAGACCGTGAAGAGGCTGCTGCCATAGGCCGAGGAGATGGGAGTGTCCGGCCAGGCCTGATCCCACATACGGTAAGTCTCTGGAGCACAGAGAAGGTGGGGTTGAGATAGTAGAAGAAGTGATATGGGAAGACTCAGGGATGGAGACAGCTACACAAACAAAGGGGATGAAGAATGAAGAGTGGCTCATGATGATCCAGAGCAGCCCCATGGGCTTCTCCCATTATTGTTTTTAAGATTGGCTAACTAGGACACCTGGGTGGCTCAGCAGATTGGGTGTCAGACTTCAGCTCGGGTCGTGAACTTGTGGTCTGTGGGTTCGAGCACCGCATTGGGCACTGTGCTAACAGCTTGGAGCCTGGAGCCTGCTTCAGATTCTGTGTCTCCCTCTCTCTCTGTTCCTCTCCCACTTGCACTGTCTCTTTCTCTCTCAAAAACAAATAAAGATTAAAAATATTTAAATAAAAATTTTTAAAAAATGATGTGCTAACTGGGACATGCACAGGAGAGCAGATATGGGGCCTCTGCACTGTGCTGTCATACTGGCCACAGGAGTCACTTGCCCCCCACAGGTGAGGAGACAGATCCGAAGAGCAGAGGTTATAATCTTCAGGCCAGCAGTGACCCACACCTACGTCATAGGGCCCTGAACAGGTTCCATCAGCATCAGGGAAGAAGCTGTAAAGTGACCATCTTCAGGGTACCTGGGTGGCTCAGTTGGTTAAGTGTCTGGCTTTGGCTCAGGTCATGATCTCATGGTTTGTGGGCTCTGTGCTGACAGCTCAGAGCCTGGAGTCTGCTTCTGATTCTGTGTCTCCATCTTTCTCTGACCCCGCCCTGCTCGTACTCTGTCTCTCTCTGTCTCAAAAATAAATAAGACAAAAAAAATTAAAAGTAAAGTGACCATCCTCTCCAAACCAAAGTTGGAACACTTGAGCTGACCATGATTTTGTATAGTCTGAGAGACACCATTTGGATGTCAAAATATTGAAATTCCTAGGCCCTTTTTACCTTCTATATGAATGTAAAGAGAGGATATTTAAAATTTACAACTTGCGGGGCGCCTGGGTGGCTGAGTCCGTTAAGCGTCCGACTTTCGCTTAGGTCATGATCTCACGGTTCGTGGGTTCGAGCCCCGCGTCGGGCTCTGTGCTAACTGCCATCTGAGAGCCTGGAGGCTGTTTCAGTCTGTGACTCCCTCTCTCTCTGACCCTCCCCTGCTCACGCTGTCTCTCTCTCTCTCTCTCTCCTAGAAATAAATAAAACATTAAAAAAAATTTTTTTTAATAAAATAAAATAAAATTTACAACTTGAGAGACTATCCCCCAAAATCCTGGAGGTATCATTTCCATGATCATACATAGGTATATATTATATGCTTGGTAGAAAATCCTGAAAATGTTCACCAAAAATGAGGATATTAGCACAGGAAGAGTAACAAGCTTTCTTATTCTTACAAATAAAATCAGAAGTAATACTCAATGCGACCACCAAGCCTAATTCAGTTCTTCTCTGTGCTGCCTCTGCCATGTTATTTTTAATTATTGATTCAACTTTACAAAGTGAATATGGAGCATAAGCCTTCTAAAATCTTTTGTAACTCAAACCTGTACAAAGTTAGTTTGAGAGAGGAAGGTGGAACCAAAAAATAAAGGAATTTCCAGAAAAGACAAAATAATAATCCTTTGATTATGTCTATAGAATAAAGGTAATTTTTGAATTATAAAATAAAGCTATGAGCAAGATACTCACCCCCACAATGGCAACTGTATATAAGTATTTAGCATTCAATCCATCCATAGATTTATTTCTGGGTACCAATAAATTTTAAATTTCTCTTTTTTCAATGTGTATTTAAAACATTAAATAAAGAGAGACAGAGTGTGAGAGAGAGACAGAGTGTTAGCGGGGGAGGGGCCGTGAGAGAGGGAGACACAGAGTCTGAAGCAGGCCCCCGGCTCTGAGCTGTCAGCACAAAGCCCGTTGTGGGGCTCAAACCCAGGAACTGCGAGATCATGACTGAGCCGAAGTCGGATGCTTAACTGACTGAGCCACCCAGGTGCCCCAGGGTACCAATAAATTTTAATGTCAAATAAAGACTGCTGACCGGAGCACTTGATCTCGACCTGGCAATGTCCTCACACTTTCTATGAGACCCTAGTGGCTCTCAGATACCTCTTCTATATAATGAGTCATTAGAATAAATAAATGCTTTTTCTACACTGCTACCTATTGGATTCACCTATGGAGATTTTTAAACGTATCAGTGCCCCTAGAAATTTCCAAAATTGTGAAATTGGACTCTGGTAAATGGGTCCTTGGCATCAATAATTTTTAACACCCCCCCGCCCAACTGATTCTCACGCATTGCCAGAGTTGAGAATTACTGGGTAAGCCAGCTGATTTCTACATTCTTCGTTCAAAACTGGGTTTCTATTTCATGGGGGCACTTCTCTCTCCGATTCTCATTCCAGAAAGAAAACAGCGCAAGCTTCCTCTTGTCAGCTGTGAGATACACCCATGCAAAGAAACACACCACACATGGAGGTCAAGACCAATCATTTAAAAGGGGAAATGCTTTCAGACGTTGCACACGACCCTTGCCATCATTGTGGCGTGGTCTGTCTAAAGGAGAAATTCTAAATTACTTCTCAAAGGTATCTGGTGCTTTTGGGTACACTGTATGGTGCTCGAATGTGCAAGAAGAAAACGAAGACTGGACGGAGCCCTTGGCCAGGGGCGAGGGCTCTGCCTCGAGGCCAGCGCTCACGTGGGAAACTGGCTGGTGGAGGTGGCGGTTCTGCTTCTAACCTTTATGCCAGTGGAGTGAGCAGTTTCTCTAAATACAATAGAACCTCTGTCACTTTGAAGATAAGCTCACACAGGCTGCTTGAAACAATAATTCTGTACTTTCTTTCCTGTTTCTAGATTTATTTTAAGTATTAGTATAAAATGTCAGAGCAGCTGATAGCAGCCAGATCAGTTTGTATAAAACTCGGCTGCCTGTTTGTAGTATATTACAGCTATATTTGACACAGGAAAGCACTTAATCATGCATGCTATCAGCACACCACACCCACCTTTGTGAGGACCCTTGGAGGCTATGAGATTTATCACTGTGAACTTGAACTGGATGGACAGGCCCTAATGGATAATGCAGGCTGCTTCTGAGAAGTGCGGGCTAAAAGGGTACCATCCACAACCCAACGGCCAAGAGGAAGCTCAGGAATGCAAAGCTGCCTCCCAGGAATGGCCTGAACGCAGTCCACCTATGCCCTGACTTTTATCTCAAGCTGTTGAAATTTTATGAGTGGAAGCCTGATGACGTTGTGAGAGCTTCCCGATGCCCCATTTTGCCTTCAGAATTGCCTTTTCTGGGGGCCCCTTAACCACATTTTTCTCGTCTTACGAATTAGTAAACAATACTCCTAAATAGAAGAGGCTAGCATTTGCTACACTGGTAGGCTAGCAATGGGGGCTAAGGCTGGACAATGGTCATTCTCTGCATTTTACATTTTGGACATCTGAGGCCGTAAGCGAGCCACACAAGAGGGGACTGTCCATGGGGAACCCTGGTCCAGAAATCCCAGCCCTGCATCTTTCCTTTTAAGTGTGAAGGGTGTGGGCCATGGCAGCTGGTGTCTGCATCTGACTAGAAGTCAAGAAATCTGGATGTCACTCTTGGTCTGAACATTCTCTAGTGAGTAGGTGACATTAATGAATCACCTCTGACTTTTGCTTCCCCCTCTGTAATGGGGATGACTGTACCCATGTACCCAGGGAGGATGCCCCCCCACCCCAGCTGGGGATGCAAATCTCAGAGCATTGGAAGAGAATGACTAGGAAGAGATCATCACTTTTCCATTCAACACTAATAATATTACATATCTGTTTGGAATTACACTCTGTAACCAGACTGACTGGTCACAGCTCCGCACTTCCGAGGCATTTACTAAACTTCTCCTAGCCTTGGTGTCTTCATTTATAAAATTACAATAGAAAGATCAATACATTTTTTTCTTTTTTTTTTATTATGGACATTTTCAAACATATTTTTTAAAGTTAGAGGGAATCGTAGAATGAACCACTGTGGATACATCACCTGCCCTAAACATTTGTTCCTGAATTCCATTACACAAATGCCTTCATGCCATTTTCACCCATCTCTCACTCATCGGGGTATGCATTTTCTAAGATCGCCACCAGGCCATTGCCACCCCGAGCAAAATTAACAAGAACTGTTTGTCATCTAATAGCTGATCCATTGCCAATTTCCCCAATTGTCTCAAACATTATTTGCTCAGCTGATTTATACACTCAGAATGCCCATAAGACCCAAATGTTGAATGTGGTTACTATATATTATAAGCCACTTGTATTCTATAACAGATCGATCTCTCTCACTCACTCTCTCTCTCTCTCTCTTTAAACCACGTCATTGTTTTGTTGGAGTGGCCCTATCATTCATCTTGTGGAATGTTCCACATTCTGGATTAGGTGGACTTCTTCCTTCTGGTGGTATTTAACCTCTTTTCTCTCCAGTTCCCATATCTCATAAGTCTGATGGTAAGGATGACGTGAGTTAATATTTGCAAAACGCTCAGTGCGTGTATTAGTTTGCCAGGGCTGCTGTAACAAAGTGTCACACACTGGGTATATGAAACAAGAGAAATTTGTTATAGCCTATCCCAGTTCTGGAGGTCAGAAGTCCATAATCAAGGTGTGGGCAGGGCCGGCTCCTTCTGAGGAGGGAAGGACCTTCTCCCCTCCTCTCTCCTTGTCGCAGAGAGGGCCATCTTCCCCCTGTGTTTCCACACTGCCTTCCGTAGATTTCTGTCTGCCTCTGTGTCCAAATTCTCCACTCTGTAAAGACACCTAATTAGGATCTAACCTAAGGGCTTCATCTTTACTAATCATATCAGCAATTACCTTATTTCCAAGTAAGGTCACATTCTGAGGTGTTGAGAGTTACCAGCTCAAGATAAAAATTTTGTGGGGACACAATTCAACCTAGAATAGCACACTACTGGGCACATTATAAAATCTCTATAAATGTTAGCTAGGTTGTCAATAACTCCAGCATTAACATGTTGTATTGTTACTCATTTAAGGATTAAGTGAGTTCATACATGTAAAATATTGAATGTAATACTTACCACATAGTAATGCTCTATAAATACTAGCTATGAAGACATATTACTATGTTGAATATTTAGCAATTTTTAAATACTAATTGATATTCACATTAGAATGTTACTTGCTTAGTAGTTTGTTGATACCAGTTTAATTTTTTTCCTGTTTATTTATTTTCAAAGGAGAGAGAGACAGAGTGTGAGGGGAGTCAGAGAGAGAGGGAGATACAGAATCTGAACTGGGCCTCAGGCCAGAAAAAATTATTTTAGTAAAAGTAGTCAAGTTGATATTTGTCAATCTTTTATTCCTTTATTTTCTTCACTTTGGTTCCTCCCTAGTTGGTTTTTTTTCCTTCTTTCTATTTCACGAACCATCTTTATTTGAATTTTTTGGCTAACAGTGTTGTTTGTGGTTATTTCTTTCCTGTTTTTTAAGCCTCTAACCAATTATTTTCTTTGCCTTCCTTTTCCAGTTTTTCACCACTAAGCTCTCTTTCCTGACTTTTCTATTCGCTTCCTTAGTACACATTTTTCTGTCTTCCTCATTTCTTTCTTCTCTCATCTGAATGAAGGAGCCAAAGTTCTTTTGGTATAAGGATAGAATTCCTTATAGCACGCCAGTGGGATTTCATGCTGAAAAATCTCTGCTTACCTTTTTCAGACAAAAGCAGTAACACAGGAAGTTGCACAGCTGGGAAGGAAGACACAAGAGCTCAGCGCAGAATGACAGCTTTTCAGACCTTTACATGTGTGCAAATCCCCTGCTTCACATCCAACAGAAAGTCTTTCATCTCCTGCTGTGATAGTTCTCCTCTTCGCCTCCTCCGGGGGCCACTCTACTAGGAAACTCGGCTAACAGATGCATTAATAGCCCAGTAGCCCATTGGGAAGACTGCTGGATGGACGTGATGCATCAGGAGGAGGTCCTGCCGTGGAGGCCAGGAGAAACACGGCCTTTCATGATGTTGAGCATTTTCAGAAGAGTGATAATACCCTTTCAGATCACTAGAAATGCTTACTAATTAAGAAGAAAGTCTAGACTCTACTGAGGACTCTTACCATCTTTACATTGTCATAGCCATGATGAAAAGGGCCAAGTGGACAGCTACCGGGGGCTGTAGGGAAAGGAGGGACAGTGAGTCTCCAGCAGGGGAAAGCATGGGGCCGCCCATGCCAGGAGGCCCACGTGGGGCACGGGGGGGTATCCAGCCACTGTAGTAGCACCTTTGTCTTCTATTCCCATCCATCCATCCATCCATCCATCCATCCATCCATCAGGAACCCTTTTGATCTTGATTTAGCTTCCCACGTAGGCTTCTCTCCTGAAAAGACACGGCTCTCATTAGAAAAAAACCACATGGGGGCGCCTGGGTGGCTTAGTCGGTTAAGCGTCCGACTTTCGCTTAGGTCATGATCTCGCGGTTCGTGGGTTCGAGCCCCGCGTCGGGCTCTGTGCTGACTGCCAGCTCAGAGCCTGGAGCCTGCTTCAGTCTGTGACTCCCTCTCTCTCTGACCCTCCCCTGCTCACGCTGTCTCTCTCTCTCTCTCTCCTAGAAATAAATAAAACATTAAAAAAAAAAAAAAGAAAAAAACCACATGGCCTTTCTGTCTCAAGCCAATTTCATTTGCTTGGATAGTATCCGCCAGTGTCTCCCTAAAACCTGTTTACCCTGGGTAAGCTGAAAAGCCAAGAAGATACGACCAGAGTTTGGCAACTCTCCAGATATGAGGGATAAATGATGAAGAAAGAGTCAAAGACAATATCAGATTTCTTTCTTTTTTTTTTAAGTTTATTTATTTTGGGAGAGAGAAAGAACGAGAGCAAGCATGAGCAGGGGACGGGCAGAGAGAGAGAGAGAGAGAGAGAGAGAACCCCAAGCAGGCCCCCTGCTGTCAGCACAGAGCCTGATGCAGGGCTCGATCTCACAAACCAGGAGAGCATGACATGAGCTGAAATCAAGAGTCAGACACTTCATCCACTGAGCCACCCAGGCTCTCCAACAATATCAAATTTCTAAGTCAGAGTTCCTAGAAGTATGATACACCACATGTGGACTAGGAAAAAGTAGAACCCATCAAAATGTTAATAATCCCAGGCTTCCCCTCACCATCAACCCTCTATTTTAATTTTTCGTGGTAGAAGGTCTATATTTCACTTCCATATTCCTTTAGAAAGATGGAAAGAACAGAGTCCAATGTTTCCATTTGTTTTTCTTTCATATTTAAGGGCAGAAAAATCTTTCTTATATCTGCCCCGCACACTTTCCTTTATGTCCCACTGATCAGAATTATATCACATGACCTTTCCTATACCAGTCACTGTCGAAACAAGTATTAACCTGAACGCTTGAACCAATCAAGCTTCAACACTCTGGAGCTGGAGAGGGAGCCCTGGACACCACACATGGAAACAAAATCTGGATTCTACTCTCAAGGGGGAAAGTAGGGGTAGGGAGGGCTGTTAGGTGGACAGTTAACAGGGTTTCGAGCGACATGCCTATTGTCGTGGGCACTTTTACTTGAAGCTGTTTAGGCCCAACCCACAAATGTTTAGACAGATCTAGATCTGGATAATGAAATAGCTGAGATTCTTCCATTTCTTTGCAGGAGAAAGAAAAAGCACCACTTCTCCCCCCCCCGCCCCCCCCAAGGCTGAGGATACATCTCACATAAATTCATCTACTGCACATCATAGCATCCTTTAAGGGCCAAGGACTATGTGCCGGGCACTATTGCCACAGTTCTGCCTTGTCCCCATTTACACAAATTTAAAAAAAAAAAACAATAAAACTCTGCGTCAGGGTAGGTAACTTACTTGCCAAAGTCATAGAGTTAACCAGTGACAGAGGTGAGAGCCAGCCCAGTCCTATCTCAAGTATATGCTCCCTACTTCTCTACCATATAATTCATACCATATAAGCCCTTGGAAGCAGGCTTCTAGGGTCTCTCATGACCGTGGAGTGGGGGGAGGGTAGTTTTATGCCCTCCCGCAGTACCGTGCTGCTTCAGAATATGAGGCTGAGGGCAGGGGTACCGAAGTCCTAGAGCTAGTGCAGGGGGAGGGAACTTCTAATTGAGGACCATCTGAGAAACCAAGAGCTAGAGTGGAACAGGCTTATGTCTCTTTCTGCTCAGCAATATGAATACTCAACACTGCTGGTTATAAAGGGAGAAACAGGGCAGATTGTAAAACTATCAGACACATACACTAGGGAGTCAGATTATCTACATCACTTTGCTTTAGGAAATCTAGAATCCACCCTGCGTCCATCCAAATTACAAGTCAAGGTCAATGGCACAGTTTGAATTGCACTTCACAGAGTACAATGTGTTTCCACGCGCACTATCTCATCTGGTACCTGTGCTGCTACCCCCTCCCAGATGATGAAACTGAACTTGTAGGCCAGAGCTGTTCCAGAGAACTTTCTAAAACAATGGAAATGTTCTGTACCTATCTGCCCAACACAGTAGCTACAAACCACGTGTCGCCACTAAGCACATGAAATGTGACTAGTGTGACTGAGGAAGGGAATTTTTAGTATAAACTAATTGTAGTTTAAGTGTAAAGAGCCACGTGCGGCTAGTGGCTACCACAGTGAGCAGTGTAGCGATAGCTGCTGGGTGACTTTCGCAAGTCTATTGCTTTAGTGAGCTCGGCAACTCTATTTGTGGTAACACATTGCGACAGGAATTTCTCCTCAGTTCCTTGAGTTAACCATCAACCCGATTTAAGTGTTGGAAATTAAAATCTGTTGTGAAAACTTCTCAGGTATGAATTTGATAAAGGGAAGAAAACAAAAATAGTTGAACTGAACTTTCCCTGATGTCAGTCAGGTCTGATTTTGTTAGGTAATGGGTGCCTAACATATATTCCATCACCTGAGTTAAGTTTTCCAGTCAGTCTGCTCCCAATAACGCAGGTAATTGCATAAGATAGCCTATTCACTGAGGGGCATGGCCATAACTGTCCTTCGCCTTCTGTGAGGAAAAAAATAGAATCAGAGTCTCTCTTGTGATTCACTCTGATACCATAACTTCTGGAAGTTTCTAGGCCCCAAACAAATTATTATCTGACACCTTTCCTGCTTATCAAAACTGGTAAAGCCCGTTGGGGGGATGTAGGGAAAGCAGGAGAAGGAATACAGGAAAGAATGGGCTTCCATATGTGAAATCTCATGCTTTACCAAAAAAGGAGAGGAGAGGAATAAAGAATTNATTCTGGAAGTTTCTAGGCCCCAAACAAATTATCTGACACCTTTCCTGCTTATCAAAACTGGTAAAGCCCGTTGGGGGGATGTAGGGAAAGCAGGAGAAGGAATACAGGAAAGAATGGGCTTCCATATGTGAAATCTCATGCTTTACCAAAAAAGGAGAGGAGAGGAATAAAGAATTAGAGCAAGTCTCCCAGAGAAAAATGTTTCATCCATTTTGAGAGTGCAAGTATAGTCCTCTATTGTTGAAATAAATACTTCATCCTGCAATATGGCAAGTACTATCATCCCACTCTTTGTAAGGCCTTAGGTTCTGTGTCTTTATCTGGACTCTTTGCCTACTAAGGGATTTTGGAAATGGCTGAGAAAATCTGCCAATGACAACATCCATATCTCCCGCCCAACCATGACCTTCAGGAGGTTCGCGTTGCCCTGTTGCGTGAAGTAGAGGGTTCTCAGAATGGACATTCCTATCTTCACAGCGTGCCTTCAGATAGGTCCCTTCCTTCCTGGAGAGATAGAAGTGTAGTTTAGCCAGGCAGGTGACCCTTACCTCCACCCCAGATCTAGTCAGAAAATTCATTTCGTCACCATTATTAATAGCTGGGTGTGCTAATGTTTCCTGAACGTGATAAGAACCACACAGACCCAGAAGGAAACAAACCCATGACTCGGCACTTTTCCCTCCCGTTCGGCAGCCTTAGAAAGTTTCCTACTGTGGGGCCCTGGACTTCTGGCTGATGTCTGCTTGAAGATCTAACATTGTGTGATAGGGTGTGCAGCCGCTAAATTTCAGAAAAATAGTAGATAGTCTCTGTTTAATACCACTCTCTCACTCTCTGGCTACCAAAAGGGGATGAGTTCTGTTCTGTACTTCATTAATTAAATGTTCTTAACTTAATTACAGTGCCAGTTTCTACTTCCTAAATTCCAATTAGTTTGCCAAAGGGATGGAACCTAATGCCCTAATATTTACTGCAAATTGTGTACAAGTTGTGTGTGTGTGTGTGTGTGTGTATCAGATTAACCTCTTCATCTCCCCATGAGATAAGAAATATTCAAATATTCACCTCTTTTAAAGATGGGGATGCTGAGTTTCAGAGAGGTAAATGATCAGCCCAAGATCAAACAGCTAATTAGAGAGAGATCCAAAATTCAGCCCCTGGTCCATTGGTCTTCTAGTGCGAAGACGCCACCTCAGGCAGCATAATGTGGATGGAAGTGGAACTGAACTGTGTCCTCCAAGACTTACATGTTGAAACCCTAACCTCTTAAAGTGAGTGCATTTGGAGATATGACCTTTAGAGAGGTAGCAAAGGTTATGTGAAGTCATAAGGGTGGGACCCCCATCAGATAGGACGGATGTTCTTCTAAGAAGAGGAAGAGACATTAGAGATCTCTCTTTCCATGCACACAGAGAAGAAGCCATGAAAACAGAGAGAAGAGAGTTGTCTATGAGACAGGAAGAGGACCTCACCAGAATCTAACCCTGGGGGCACCCGATCCCAGACCTCCCGTTCCAGAACTGTGAGAAAATAAATGGCTGTTGTTTGAGTTCCCTAGTCTGTGCCTCATCAGTATGGCCACCCTAGCAAACTCAGAAGCTCAGCTTGGGGCCTTTAAAGACTTTCTCTTCAAAACCCCTCATGGAACACTCAAGAAAGATGTCTTGCCCTAAACTCACATTCCCCAATGCCATCCTTATCACCACCCTGCCTCTCCAGCAAAGTCAGGGCTAAGTGAGGTGGGTGAGGCATTTTCCCAGGACAAAAAAAAACAACAACAGTAATTTCCTAGGGACACCAAAAAATCAGTAAGTCAAATAACATTTTAATTAAATTTGTTATAAATCAATATTAATGCCAAAAAATCTCTGATGCTTTGGCTACTTTGCACTTTTGCCCACAGCTAGCTATGGTTGAGAGATATTTGTCCTTGGCTTTTCAGTGTAAGTGGAACCCTGTGAGTGAACCTCAAACTCCATTCTTGAGATAAAGGAACCGCCCATTTTTCGCCACGATGGATGATTATTAAGCAATAATCAATAAGTTTGGGCTGAGTGTTGACCATGTTGCAGACTCTGTCCTGGGTGCAGTGTGTTCAATAATGAATAAGGAAGATGAAGCTGCCACATAGGAAGGGCCATCTGTAGTGGGGGCAGGAATCAGAGGTGGTGTCAGGCTATAGTACCCGGGCTACTGTATTCAAAGGAGCCATATTCAAAGGGGAGCAGGTGATGGAAGCCCATAGAAGACACCAAAGACTGGTCAAGGACATNCCAGAGGTGGTGTCAGGCTATAGTACCCGGGCTACTGTATTCAAAAGGAGGCATATTCAAAGGGGAGCAGGTGATGGAAGCCCATAGAAGACACCAAAGACTGGTCAAGGACATCAGGAAAGAAGTCCCAAGGAAAGTGACATCTCCATTTACCAAATGACCAGGGCAAGGAAACATGGAGCCAGCCACAGGAGAAGCATGTGTAAATCCTCAGAGAGGTTGTTATCACCAAGTCTCATGGCATTGAGAGCTCATGACCTCCTGTAATACAGGTGTGCTTCTTTCCCCCATATGTCCATCTGGTCCATCAACAAATTCTGTGGGTTCCACTTCCAAACAGATAGTCCAACTACCTTAGACAAGGCCATGCCTACCCCCAGCCTGAGACTCCTACGTGGTCAGGAGTCACTCAATGCTCAATGCTGATGTGAGAACCATCCTGCTAAAGTATAGGTCTGATCATGTTACTTCTCATGCCCAAACCTTCCAACTTCTCATTCTACCCAGGGTAAAGTCAAATAAGTCAAATGATCTCCCTTGTAGGGCCCCCTTTCCTTTAGCTCTCTCACTTTATCTCTTTATAACAACTCTATAATTGATTCTTTGTTGTTTCTGTCCCCTACTGACTGCCCAAACAACCACCAGAAAAAACCTGTTGGTCAAGTCAAGTCAAGTTTATTAGACTTAATGCAGTAAGGGACAGAATCTTGACAGAATTTTAGTAGTATTTAAAAATAAAAAGTTAGGGGCGCCTGGGTGGCTCAGTCAGTTGAACGTTGAACATCCAGCTCCTGACTTCAGTTCAGGTCATGATCCTAGGGTTGTGAGATCAAGCTTCCACGTCGAACTCTGTGCTGAGTGTGGAGCCTGCTTGAGATTCTCTCTCTCTCTCTCTCTCTTTCTCTTTCTCTCTCTCTCTGTCTCAAATAAAAGAAAAAGAAAAATTAGAGCAGAGTACTTATAAGGGCTTAAGGCCTGGGCTAAGTGATGTCAAATATGATCTTGCAAGGAGGTGAACTGGCTAAAAGTGGAAAATTTTATGACAATTAGCTATGACCAAATAGCTGAGGACCAGACGACTCTGCTGTAAAGCAAAACAGGGGTCTCATAGGACTTGGCAAATGAACTGTTAGTCTTGATAAGTGAGCACCATTTCCTAGTATTGTTTAACACATGAATTGAAAATTATTTGTTTCACTTCTCAGACCACAGAATGTAAGCTCCATGAGGGCATAGATTTATATTTCTGTTTGTTCATTTCTATCCCATCTTATAGAATAATGCCTGGTGCTGAGTAGGTCTCAATAAGTATTTATTGTCTGAAAGAATGAATGTTATTATTCTGATTTTTAAAATAAGGAAACAGAAACTCAACCTCCCTAAGTCATATAACTACATAGCAAGACGTCTGAGATTTGAACACAGGATTGATTCTAAAGACAGCTCTTTTTCGTGCCACCCTGCTGAAGGTAATTAATGTTTAGTGATGCCCCACATTAAGTGCTTTAAAAACCGTTTATCATTGGGGCGCCTGGGAGGCTCAGTCGGTTGTGTCTGACTTCAGCTCAGGTCATGATCTCACGGTTTGTGGGTTCGAGCCCCACGTCGGGCTCTGTGTTGACAGCTCAGCCTGGAGCCTGTTTCAGATTCTGTGTCCCCCTCTCTCTGACCCTCCCCTGCTCACACTGTCTCTCTCTCAGAAATTAAAAAAAAACTTTTATCATTTAATTCAATAACTGTACAGTGGAGGTACCATCATTATGCTCTTATACAGATGAGACTTAAAGAAAGTAAATCACCCAAGATCAAAAACTCCCAAGTGCAGAGATAGCTCTCAAAGTTAGGTTATGGCGACTCAAAACATATGCTATAGCCAAAAGTTGGAAGCAACCCAAGTGTCCCTCAATGGATGAGTGGATAAACAAAATGTGATATATAGATACAATGGAATATTATTTGGCTTTACATAGCAAGAAAATTCTGATTTTGCTACAGCATGAATGAACCTTGATGACATTATACTAAGTGAATAGGCCAATCACAAAAACCCAGCCCCACATGATTCTATTTATATGAGGCATTTACATTAATCAAAACCATAGAGACAGAAAATATGGTGGTTGCCAGGGGCTGGGGAAAGAAGGGATGGGAGATTATTGTTTAGTGGTTACAGAGCTTCAACTTTGCAAAGCTATGCTAAAACAGTTGTACGCTCAAAAAACTATATAACCTAGATGAAATGGACACACAAAAACTACCAAAATTAACCCCCGAAGAAATAGAAAATCTGAATAGACCTATAACTAGTAAGCAAATTGAATCAGTAATCAAAAGCCTCCCAACAATAAAAGCTGAGGATGACTTTACTAGTGAATTCTACCAAACACTTAAAGAAGAATTAACATTAATCCTTGTCAAACTTTTCCAAAAACTTAAAGAGAAGGAAATACTTCTCAAGTCATTTCATAAGGCCAGTATTACTCTGACACTAAATCCAAAGAAACTACAAAAATGAAAACTTCAAAACAATATCCCTTATGAATACTGATGCAAAAATCATCAACAAACTATCAGCAAACCAAATTCAGTAGCATATTAAAAGAATTATAAGCTTTGCGCAGTGGCAGTATCGTAGCCAATGAGGTTTATCCGAGGCGCGATTATTGCTAATTAAAAGAATTATACACCATGACCAAGTGAAACCTATTCCCATATGGAAAGAATCGTTCAACATCTGAAAATCAGTGTAATGCACTACATTAACAGAATGGAGGGGGAAAGCCACACAATCAAATTCAACTGACACATACAAAAAATTTCAAAAATTCAACAACCTTTCATGATAAAAGCACTCAGTAAACTAGGACTATAAGGAAATTTGTCAATATGATAAAGGCCATATATTTTTTTAAAGGACACCCAGCTAGGGGTGACTGGGTGGCTGAATTGGTTGAATGTCCAATTCTTTATTTCGGCTCAGGTCATGACCCCAGGGTCACGGAATCGAGCCCTGCATCAGGCTCTACACTGAGTATGGAGCCTGCTTAAGATTTTCTCTCCCTCCCTATTCCCCACTCCCCTACTCATGCTCTCTCTTTCTCTCTCTAAAATTTAAAAAAGAAATTAAAAGAAAAAGACACAGCTAATATATTCAAAAAACTCTTCCACATATGGTCAACTGATTTTCAATAAGAGTGCTAAGACCATTCAAGGGGGGGGAAAGACAGTATGAAAAATAAGCTAAAAAGAGAGAGGGAGGCAAAGCATAAGAGACTCTTAAATACAGAGAACAAACTGAGGGTTGCTGAAGGGGAGGTGCCTGGGGAAGGACGGGCTAAATGGGTGATGGGCAATAAAGTCAGCACTTCTTGGGATGAACACTGAGTGTGATACATAAGTGATGAATCACTAAATTCTATTCCTGAACTCATAACTACGCTGTGTGTTAACTAACTTGGATTTAAAAATTAAATTAAGAAAAAAGAACTCTGAGGTATCTGAGAGCTTACTCTACTTAGAAGCTAGTAAGTTGGTCTGCTAGTATTTCGTGGATGGTGGCAAAAGACACACAACTCCTAAGTCACAGACACACACACAAAAAATATATTGCTCCCTACATAGCAAACAGTATGAGCAACAGCATATTGTCATGAGTTCTTGCCCCCAAGTTCCATGGGGGGATTCCAGATGAACCCAGATGGGCACCTGCAGACACAGCACGTTGTGTTATAATACAGAAGACAACCTTGAGCTTAGGGTAGCTTTTATACTGAGCAGTAGGCCTGCCTGCCCTTTGCCCCACAGGGAGACATTATCTCCATCAACCATTGATATTTACTATATAAGTATTCTTGAAAAGACATAGAGCAGTCAATACTTATGCAGGCTAGGTTTGCAGGAACTCAAGGGAGCTATGGAAGAACTGTTTCCCCCTACATGCACCCGTCATTTCTGCACCATCTTGGTTTCTGGTCAGTTTCCCCATAAGTATGCCACTCAGTCATCCTCTACAGTTTATCTGACCAACAGAGGCTGGGGCCAAACCCATTCAATTTTTCTCTAATGGCATTTAGTTAAGGTGAATGCCTACAGGACTCCAAGCAGCAGGACGTGGCCAGTACTGACCTCAGTCATGCTCCTCGGGGTCCTGGATCCAATGGGGCTGAACAAATCCCATATATCATCAAGATCTTCTTTAGAAATCCAAGTGGCTTTCTCTTGTACTATATTCATCTTTTAATTTGGCCCAATGCATTAATCCAGGAAGGAGGAAGTCTAGGGTAATTGTATCCATCATAACAATCTTGGCCAATATATTTACACTGGCTTTCAAAGACAAGGTCATTATCAGTATTCACTCCAGCTGAAATCAGGGGCAGATTCCATGCCACCTCTTCTAACTGGATGCTTCCCATCACAGGAAAACCTGAAGGTGGGGTGCATATCAATAACAAGCCAATTATCCCTCTAGAACACTCCCTTGAGAACCAAGGTATAACTGTTTAGGGAGAGATCTCCACAGTTGTGTGAGGGCTACATGATCCCCTAACGGTATTTCATTAACTATTGGAAAGTCTTCTATGGCCACCCTTAGAGGTGCAGTCCCCATGTTATCATGAGAAAGGCGAACTAACACGTGAGTTCCAAGCTAGATGTACAACACTGAGAGTGCGCAACTGTTGGGGCCATTCAAATGAGCCCTACAACATTGGGGTAATGTGAAAAGTTTGACAATGTCAAGGACACGGCCTCCTGGGCAGCTCCTATGGGTCTCAGTTCAGTTTAAATAATTGAGTCCCATCCTTATTTTTAGAACGAGACCTGTCCTGTTTGTACGTGACACAGAAGAGCAGTATGCATTCCCCCCACAGAATGATGGAATAATGCCTCCAGGAATTGGGGGTGGGAAAGCAGTCCAGTGGTGCCAACAAGGGGTTTGCATGGCAAGGTCCTCCTCTGTGGCTCTCAATAAATTTCTCTGTAAGGTTAAGGTCATGATCAATCATGGTCAGAGAGTCATCTGGAGGAAGGTGGCTGAGCAAACAGTCTTAAATTTAAGTAACTTGCAACAGTACAAAGAGGGTGCACCAGGACATTTTCCATTTTCCTCGGAGAGGTTCCAGAGGACAATCATTAATGTCACTCATTCCCCCTCGGGAGGTCTAAGGTGTTCCCTTCCCAGGTGCCAGGATCTTTGCTCTCCCTCTATCACCCCAAAATTGGTGTGGGTCATTTTAGTACCTATAACTTCACCTGTTGTTCAGATATTTCCCTATTCACACCACGACCATTCTTTGGAAAGGTCAAGTGCACAAGGGACAAGGACACTTTTATAACATGTGTAAGAGCATTTGTGTTAGTCTGCTAGGGCTGCTGTAACAAAACGCCACAGACTGCGATGCTTCTACAACAGACATTTATTTTCTCCTGGTTCTGGAAGCTGGGAAGTCCAAGCTTCAGGTGCCAAGGATGTATTCCGGTGAGACCTCTCTGATTTCCAAAAGCTGCCAATTCAACGTGCCTCTACATGGCCTTTCCTCTGTGCTGGTGCAGAGACAGACCTCTGGGTCACTTCTTCTTCTTCCCACTACAGACATGAGGACTATTGGATTAGGGCTCACCTTTACGCCTCATTTAACATTAATTACTTCTGTACAGGCCATATCTACAAATATAGTCACATTGAGGGTGAGCGCTTCATCATATGAACTGGGATGTAGGGGGACAAGACTCAGTCCATAACAACAGTTACCCATCTCCCCACCTCAGCAGGTGTGGGCCGCTGTAGGAAGAATTGGTAAGTGGTGTATACTCAACCAGGTGATCATTATCTTTATCATGTAGGGCCATGCTAATCCAACAAGAGAATTTAGGTGGCTGAAGCAGAATAGTATATATGAGTACGGGCTTCCTTTTGGCTGGGTAGTCCCCAGAGAGTGTACCACCAGGCCAGCCTAGAACTGCCAATAGGTGAAAGAAAGAAGCGTAATGGTCAATTATCATAAGGGAGGCATCCAAACTTTTTATTTACTTTAAGTTTATTTATTTATTTTGAGAGTACACATGCGAGCAGGAGAGGGGCAGAGAGAGGAGGGGAGAGAGAATCCCAGCACAGAGCCCAATGCAGGGCTCTATCCCCCAACTATGAGATCATGACCCAAGGCAAAATCGAAGAGTCAGATGCTTAAGTTGCAGGGTACAAAAATCAACGTACAGAAATTGTTTGCGTCTTTATACACCAACAATGAAGCAACAGAAAGAGAAATCAAGAAACTGATCCCATTCACAATTGCNAAGGGGAGAGAGGGAGGGAGGAAAACCATGAGAGGCTCTTGAATGTTGAGAACAAACTGAGGACTGATGGGTGTGGGGGGGAGGGGAAGGGGAGAGATGGGCATGGAGGAGGGCACTTGTGGGTTGAGCACTGGGTGGTACATGGAAACCAACTTGACAATAACTATTTATAAAAAATAAAAATAAAAAGTCAGTTGCTTAACAGACTAAGCCACCCAGGCGCCCCTTGGGAAGCACCCCAAAATTTTCAAGTAGGTTTATGTCACTATTGGGAGATAATTTCCCAGGGTGTCTCTCTGAACACTTGGAGCAAAGGCACTGGCCCTCTTCATCCTGGACTCTTTTTCCCAGAATGTTTGTCTAGCACACAGCCTCAGAGGACGAAGATAACGTCTCCCTCCGGAGCAAAGGACAGCTATGTTAACTTTCCAGTATAATAGTGTCTCTCTCTAGGGCAAGCATCAGGCAGTCTCATTGCCCATTGTTACAGATTTGGGCTCCTTGAACTTGGGGTTCTTTCACGTACGCAGCCCATTGCACGTGCAGGTTTCACCTGTCCCTCATCATATTACTCTGTGGAATCGGGCCCAGGAATCCTGACAAACACTATTTCCATGAGTACCAAAGTCCTCCGTCTCTGGGACCCGCGAGTCTCATGTCCTCTGCTGGCGTCACTCAAATGATAGCAGGCTAAGTCTTCAGTTTGCGAGTCGGATAAACCCTCCACAGTTCTTGATGGTCGGCCCCCACGTCTTTTGTCCCGATCATTACCCAGGAAGCAGCTGAGGAGACAATTCCTATCTCGGGACTCCGCCAAATTCAGCCACCAAACTGTCTCATTCAGGTGCGTTGACCAGGAAAGGGGGAGAGGGTAGAGTCAAAATTTTTTCTGTAAATTCATTTCTCTGTCAAGTTTCAAGGAAGCTGTTTCAACACTCAGCAACACAGGATGCCTGAGCGTACCAGATAACACAGACGCTCCGTAAGATACTGGACTAGCAGCACTGTGTTGAGCACCTTTTGCAATAAAACACTCACCATCGTCCAAATGCAAATGGTCCAGAAAGCCAAGCACAGGGCGCGCATCGGTTTCACGCGCCACAACTAGAACAACAACAGCAGAACCTTAAAAGTATCAACAGCAGGGGCGCCTGGGTGGCTTAGTCGGTTAAGCGTCCGACTTTCACTTAGGTCATGATCTCGCGGTTCGTGGGTTCAAGCCCCGCGTCGGGCTCTGTGCTGACTGCCAGCTCAGAGCCTGGAGCCTGTTTCAGTCTGTGACTCCCTCTCTCTCTGACCCTCCCCTGCTCACGGTGTCTCTCTCTCTCTCTCTCTCCTAGAAATAAATAAAAATATTTTAAAAAAAAAAAGTATCAACAGCAGCGAGGTCCTACCAAGAGCCCTGACCAGGCCCCAGGGGTCTAGGGGGCCGTTGGGTCTATCTGCCTGGCTTCCAGGAGCAGTCAAGGGCAAATTCCCACAGGATGTGGTCTCCCCCTTTGTGCAGGGAGGAAGGTGCGGTGATTGAAGGGTGAAAGGCTCAAGTGTGGCTCTGGAGAAGTTTCCACAAGACTGACAGAGAGTCCTGGAGACAGAGGCATCTGTCAGTGGCATCCCAGGAACGGAATCCCTGGTGTGCTCAGCTGTCGGCTGAAAGCAGTCATGGCCGTGTGCCTTCGGTGTGAACGTAGACACGGATGATATCTCAGAGCTGGGCAAATTCGGCTGTGTCCAAATGCATGCCCTGCAAGCAGAAGACCTCAGGGTGGGGGTATCGCTTCTTGGCCTTTTGGCTAAGATCAAGTGAAAACCTCAAGGGTACATTTTTAGAGCCACCACAACCAGTTACACTTAACAAAAAAAGATTCTGGGGCGCCTGGGTGGCTCAGTCGGTTAAGCGTCCAACTTCGGCTCAGGTCATGATCTCACGGTTTGTGGGTTCGAGCCCCACGTCGGGCTCTGTGCTGACAGCTAGCTCACAGCCTGGAGGTTGTTTCAGATTCTGTGTCTCCCTCTCTCTCTGACCCTACCCTGCTCACGCTGTCTCGTTCTCTCTCTCAGAAATAAATAAAACATTTTTTAAAAAGATTCCATAATAAACCATGTTATAAGGGGAAAGGGAAGGAAATAAGACTCTGAAACAGTAATATGTAAGAGCAAAACTACCAATGTATGTCCATGTAATACGATCGATCATTGTGAACAGGCAATAGGAAAAGAACTAGACAAAGGGTCATATATAGTGTCAATCTGTACTACATAAATACTTGTACTTGAAGTAGATTCCACGAGGAACTAAAAACCATCTTTAAAGCTCCAGAGAGAAAGGCATATGAATATGTATACAAGTTTTTTCATTGTGATAGAACATATTTCTCTTTTCTTGGTAACCACAAATAGCCTGAAGGATCTCTCTCTCTCTTTTTTTTTCTTCAGTTTATTTATTATTCATTTTGAGAGAGTGAGAAAGTGCATGGGCACGTGAGCAGGGAAGGGCAGAGAGAGGGGAGAGAGAGAATCCCATGCAGGCTGTGTGCTATCAGCACGAAGCCCGGAGCCACACTCCGGGCTCAATCTCATAAGCCAATGAGATCATGACCTGAGCCAAAATCGAGTTGGAAGCTTAACCAACTGAGCCACCCGGGCATCTCTGCCTGAACAATTTCTTTCGGTCTTTTCTATTTATGGGACTCGGACCAGTAGGAGGAAGGAGCAGGGAAACGCAGCCTCTCTCTTCTCACAGCGCAGCTGGAAAAGGTCTTCCTTGAGCGGCCTGGGAGCAGGATGTGGTGGAGGGAGGAAAGGGGGAGCCTGGGGTGCGGCATGCCCAGAGAGTGCAGGCACATCAGAGAATCCTATCACCTACCCACCTACATGTCAGCCCTTTTAAAGATCTATTGAGATATAACTCACATATCCTAAAATTCACCTGTGTGAAGTACACAAAACAATGATTTTCTGTACACTCACAGAGCCGTACAACTACCACCGTGATCTGAGCTTAAGATAATCACATCACTCCAAATATTGAAACGCATTAGCAGTCATTCCTCCACCTGTCCCCACAACCCCCAACCCTAGAAAACCACTAATGTACTTTCTGTCCTATAGATGTGTCTATTCTCAACATTCCACATAAACAGAGTCATGGAATAGTGGTCTTTTGTGCCTGACTTCTTTCATTTGCCACGATGTGTTCATGGTTCACCCACGGTGTGGCCTACATCAATATGTTGTTCTGCTACAGCCCACTACCGTTCCGCTGTTGACTATATTTGGATACACCACATTTTGTTTGTCCATTCATTAATTAGTGGACATTTGGGTTTCATGTTTTGGCTATTATGAATAATGAGGCTAGGAACTTTATGTTCCTGTTTATACGTGTACATATGCTTTGAATTTTCTTGGGCATATACTTTGGAGCGGAATTGTTGGCTCATATGACAATTGTGTGTTTAACGTTTTGAGGAACCACCAACTAATGTAGTTTCCACACCACCTGCACCTGTTTAAATACCCACCAGCAGTATACGAGGGTTCCAATTTCTCCATATCTTTGCTAACACTGGGTTTTGTTGTCTTTTTGATGATAGGTGTCCTTCTGGGTATGAAGTGGTATTCCTTTGGGGTTTTCATTTGCATCTTCTTAATGGTTAATGATGTTGAGCATATTGTCACCTGCCTATTGGCCAGTTACATATCTTCTTTGGAGAAATCTCTATTCAAATCCTTTCTCCGTTTTTTCTCCTGTCACCTTTCTTTTTGTTGTTGACCTATAAGCGTTCTTTATATATTTTGGATACCAGTTTCTTATCAGACACGTGATCTCTGTATAATTTTCTCCCATTCTGTGAGTTATCTTCTCACTTTCCTGATATATCATTTATAGCACAAAAGGTTTAAATTTTGATATGGTCAAATTTACTTTTCCTTCAGTTCCTTCTGGCTTTGGTGTCATATCTACACAACGAATTCAAGATCACAAAAATATATTCACGTTTTCTTTGAAAAATGTCATCATTTTAACTCTTACACTTGGGACTGTGATCTGTCTTGAATTAATTTTGTGTGTGCTAAAAGGAAGGGATTTGATTTCATTCTTTTGCATGTGGGTATCCACTTCTTCAGCACCACTTATGGAAAAGATTATTTTTACCCCATTAAACTATATGGCAATTTTAAGCAAAAAAAAAAAGGTTCACTTTCTGTGTGACCACAGTCTGAGGGGAGGACAGTCAGGCTCGTTAATTCAGTCTCCTCACATTCCAGAATTCCTAGTACTTGGTACCTTGTGGGACAAGCCTCCTCCAAACACACTTGTTAACCAAGCAAATACAAGAACCGTACTTAACCTTGCTGAACTACCTAAGAACTGGAACCACTTCTGTTTGCTATAAATATGCAGCGCTGTGAAGAAGGCTGCTGGCTTCTATTGAAACTCGATCCCAGAGTATTTGTCTGGGAAGCTGGGGGACTGATTTTCCTGTTTCACCCATGACCTCTCCCAATAAATGCATTTATTAATTTCCATGAATTGTTGTGGCCTGTGGGAGGTGTGTAACTGCCGACAGTTGTGTGGCTAGAAAATGCCGGCTGCCAACAGAAGGCCACAAAGGCTATGGAATCGCTCCTCCCAGCTTCATCGATGCCGTGGCTCCTGCGACTTTGTGGCACTTCCTGGCCTTCTGTCTTACCCCGGAGAGAAGAATGGAGACCTCTAAGTATCCCTGGCCAGTCCTACTGCAGCAGAGTGAGAACATCAAATGCGATTTTTGCCTTCAAGGTGAACCAACTCAAGCAAGCTACTTGGCACAATGAAGCCACTCAAAACGTATTGGTAAAGGACATTAAAGAGGTGATGCAAAGCCCACATCCATTCCATGGGGCTCCAGAAAAATAAGCCGTGGAAGACATCTTGAAAGAGACTCAACCTCAAATGAAGGGTCGTAATTATTTTAGGGAAGTCAGTCTCTAATTCAATCTGCACTGTTCTTTCAGGCTCCTGCTGCTGATTCTAATTCTCATACCACAGTTGGAGCCAAGATCTTCCAGGGAAATAACACTTGCCCTGATCCTGAGCAGAACCGAGAGAAACATGGTTTGGATTCCCCAGGCAGTCAGCACAGGGCCGCTGCCCTCTCCTCCCCCGGGAAGGGACAGGGAAAGGCTTACATCACAGGATCCTAACTCTGGAAGAGCCCTTACAGACTCACGACACTCTCTTAGTTCCAGATGAGACCACTAAAGCCCAGAGGATGAAGGGGTTTGGCCTTTGGGAATTGAGGTTGATGGAGATCTAGCTGTGTGGGGCATGTTAACATTCTGAGTCAAAATCGCTCAGGTAACATAGTTTTTCGTTCAAAATCTGATGCTCCAAACATGCCACTGTTTCACCCAAATTTTCAAGCTAAGGTTTTGATTGTTAACATCAGGCATTAGGTAAGGGTGGCGGGCAGTTACTACAGTCTCACAGAACCCGAATCTAAATACAATTCCCCCATGGCCTTGTCGGGATACAAAAGACATCCTCTATCTAGTATCTTTTTCTCTGCATTAAGTGATTACAATGAGAGGTCAGTTGACCTTTGGTTCCTTGGATTATGCTGACATTGTTCAGAGACCCTCCAGTGAGCCCTTCACGGAGCCCAGGTGCCGGGCCACCCTTGAACACGGGTCCCCAGATCTCACTGTCACATTGGGCAATTATTTGTGCTCCCTCTGCAGCTGTGTTCCGAAGACTGCTTTTTGTGGACCACCAGGAATTTCCTGTGATACAATATCAGAAAGCCGCTGGTGACTCGGAGGAGGTGACTTCACAGGGCAAAAGTTCCCTTTCTACAATAAACATTCTCAGTGTGGCCATGTAGGAGACTTCCTACACAGACCCCACACCTACGGGCCACTTGTCATCTTGACACCAAATAGGCTGAGAAAGAAATGGAACCGTTCGTATGTAAGAGACTCTCTTTTTTTGAAAAGTGAACTTGACTGTAGGCTCCTAGTATATTAGTGTCATCATCAAAACCGATGAAGAAAAAGCTCCCCAATAAAGGATTTCAAGAGAACATAGGAGTTTTATAGAGCAAACAGGCAAGCCAGTTGACATTTCCTAGGCGAGGGATGGAGGCTTGTCAAATGACTCAAAGGTCGTTTTGCATCTTGAGGGGGAAGGAGCAGGCCACCTGGCTGGCTCGCTGACCGGCTTTGTGCCCCACGGGAGACCTAGGAGCATCAGGGGACAACCGTGCCACATTCCCAGAAGCTTTACCTCTCCAGTGGCCATTGCAAAAGCTGCCATTGCAAAACCCATAAAAAGAAAGTTACTGGGGCGCCTGGCTGGCTCAGTTGGTTAAACGTCCGACTTGGACTCAGGTCATGACCTCACGGTCTGTGGGTTTGAGCCCTGCATCGGGCTCTGTGCTGACAGCTCAGAACCTGGAGCCTGCTTCGGATTCTGTGTCTCCCTCTCTCTCTGCCCCTCCCCCACTTGCTCTCTGTCTCTGTCTCTCAAAATAAAGACATAAAAAAATTTTTTTTAAACTGCTCTATGGCCAGCAGCCAGAGTTGGTGCACACCTAAAACCTGTCTGATCATCTACGTATCCAGGGAGAGAGTGGTCCAAGAGGAGGGGGCCGCCGGGCATCTACTGCCAATGGGAGGCAGCCCTGCAAGCCAAACTTCCTTCACATCTTCTCTTCTATCTCTCAAATACTGCACTGTACTAGGATGACGGGTTCTCACCCACAAAATCTTATTCTTAGAAGCCATCAGTGTCATCCTTGTAGATGAGAAAAACTGTCTTCCTGGCGTGGGAGAGGATGAATCCATCAAAGGCTGAAGGCGAGATGGAGCGCCTGGGTGGCTCAGTGGGTTAAGCGTCTGACTTCAGTTCAGGTCATGATCTCGCTGTTCTTGAGTTCGAGCCCCATGTCGGGCTCTGTGCTGACAGCTGGGAGGCTGAAGCCTGCTTCCGATTCTCGGTTAATCCGTATTCTCAGCCAGGACTCTGGCCCACACCCTCGGCTGCTTCCACCTCCTTTACAGGGTGGACTTCCCACTTTCACTCCTTTCCATTGGTGACTATTACCTGTTCATATGATTAGTCTCCACAGAGAGCTCGTACAAGCTCCTCTCCTCGTTGTGAAAGAGGAACTCACGGTGGGATGAGGCCGGTGTTTTCCTCAGCATGCACACAGGACACCATGGGGGCCGGGGCCTCACTGGGCTTTCTGGAAAAAGGTGGTAGCAGCCGGCTGATTGCTGGCAGAGCAGACAGACAGCCTCCCTCACACATCTCCTCCAATTCCTGTCCCGGACTTCCATCCTCAAGGCCCTGTCTCCCCCAAGGGTCCAATAGAAGGCCATCCAACCCCTTTATCTTCGTGGGGCGGGATTAATCCGTTCTCCTAAAGGTTTCCAAGTGGAAGAGATGAGCTTCTCCCTCTTCTTTCTTTTTTCCCTCTTTCTGTATGAATTGGAATCATGGGCAGGACTTCATACACCTTTTGCACCTTTTCTGAGGCAAAACACAGTTTGCCTTTGGTATCACTTCCACCGCCTCCCTGTGAGGATATGACAGCGGCCGGCCTTCTAGACCACAGGTGTGTCTGACCTCGGCTCCCCGTCCCCTGGCTACCATGCCTGTGCTTCCTGGTCAAAGCCATCATCGTGTGCAGGGGGCACATCTACCTAGAGATGGTGATTCTGGGAACGTGGTTTAGGAAGAGGGACCATGTGTGACAGGACTTGACTCCAGCTGTATCCAAAGGTCAGCTTAAGTCTTCTGAGGTGTCACCCTGAGCCATCCCTCCCTTCAGTAACCAGCTCACTGTCTCTGGCAAGGGAATAAAGCCTGTGTTGTAAGATTTGGGGCACAGCGTGGAGAGGCACACCAGTCTCCCCGCTTCTCAGAAGCTCCTGAAGCCACTCCTGGTGGCCACTTCGTCCTGAAACACAGGCCACCGCCCGGGTGCACAGAGGCTCCGCTCCAGAGCCGCCCTCCTGTTTCTTACTGCTGTATCTCCTTTCCCAGGATGCCTGGGTTCAGCCTTGACTTTCATCCATTGTTTAGCTTCCTCCTAGCCCATCTCCTAACCCATGGCTGAACCGCTGCAAATTAACATTTACAAACACATTTGTTTAGGTATAATACGCTGGCATGACTTCTCCTCTATAGAATATTCCGGAAGGATATATACAATAGGACCTGGACAGAGACCCAGGCCTGGAGAACTGGATGAGGAACTAGGAGTGATGTAATCTAGATCCAGCACAGACAGCCCTTTCCCTTCTGTAACAGAGAAGCAGAGCATCACCTCCCCAGACCTCAGCTGGCCCCCTCATTTATACAGTAATAGTATCTAAGCAGAGGGCCTCTGAGGCCTCAGGCTCTCAAATTTTAGTTTTCTGAGATGGTTTCTGAGCACTTACCTAGTACCAGGTATAAAACAGCCCAGATCTGGGGCACCTGGGTGGCTCAATCGATTAGGCATCCGACTTCGGCTCAAGTCATGATCTCGCGGTCCGTGGGTTCGAGCCCCCCCCATCGGCCTCTGTGCTGACAGCTCAGAGCCTGGAGCCTGCTTCGGATTCTGTGTCTCCCAGTCTCTCTCTACCCTTCCCCTGCTTGTGCTCTGTCTCTCTCTGCCTCTCAAAAATAAATAAACATTTAATAAAAATAACTAACTAACTAAATAAATAAATAAAAATAAAACAGCCCAGACCCTCACCCCATGAAATTCACATAATGGAAAACTTTGATACTAAGCAAATAATTATAAAAAATAAACTGACAAGTGTCTAAATCACTACAGACGAAAACTGGAAGTCTGGGATTGTGATGGCATAAATGCTTGCATCTCCCCCATAGCTGTCACTTGATTAAGGAAATAGCATCCATGAACATGTGAAGGAAGTGTACAGAAAATCACCAGTTTCAGTGGGAAACATGGAGGGCCTAATGATAGCACCGGGCCCCCAGACCGGCAAGAACAAAAGATAAAAGCCAAGGAGCTCATTTAGGTTCTTACTTCCCACGCCTGCAGGGCCCATTTATTCTCAACAAACCGAAGGTCCCAACAGGCATGTCACTTTACGGTGAAATCTATAGCTGATGTCTCTTAAAGGCCCGAGTTGTCAGCAAAAAGAAACTGACCATGGCCAACGCAAACCAAAAGATGTGCACTGAATTGTTCAGAGTCTCTGTGGAGGCTGACAAAGGGGGTTCAGAAAATGGACGGGAACAAAGGCAAGGCGGGTGGAGGAGGCCGGCAAAACCACAGCACAGAACCAGACCAAGGGGGATTATGGGCGCATAGCCTGGGGATTCCGAGTACACACCCTGAGGGCAGACTTCTGGGTTCACAATCCTATCACCAACTAGCTGTGCAACCTTGAGCAAACAGTTTAACCTCTCTGTGCCTCGATTCCTCATCTGCAAAATTAAACTAAAAAAAATACCATGTTTTAACTAGTCTAAAATGTTGTCAGTTGCAGAACGCACTGCTCTTTTATGAGCCACTCAGAGAAAACACTGCCAATTAAACTATGACACAGGGATTTCACATCACGTGTAATGTTTTATATTTCATTAAAAATCCTTATTAGATCTATTTAGACATAGGTTGTTATCATGTTGATCTTATACATATGTAGAAAGAAAATACAATAAAAATAAATCAGGATACTTCTAGATCCTTCTCAAGTCGAGCCCAGCTCCCCTGAATGGCTTGCTGGCCTGGTCATTGCTTGTCCACGTGCGTCCACACATTGGCTGCTGCTCTCTGGGCCATCACGGTCAGTGGGCAGGACCTCCTCACAAGAGAGTTCCACCATTTTCTCCAGGACAACGGAAAACCTCGGACACCCTTCTCCAAGGTTCGGGGCTGCGGCTTTCTTGACCTCAGCAAAGGTGTCTGGTGGCTTTCAGAGCACACACATAGTCCTTTCCAAATGGTGCCCCAGGAGTGTGTTTCCGGGATCTACGGGTGTCCTGAAGACGAGGACAATGACCGCCAACAGGCACGCACTGGACCCCGCGCCCAGGTGCCCCAGAAGCCGTGAGAGACAGCCATCCTGTCGGCCCCCAACAGACCGTCTGAGGCTGTGTTCATTTACAGTAAGAACTCACACCTCGGCCCAGACACTGTCAGCACTCCACAAATATAGTTCATTTTCTACGTTTAAGAAATACTTACAGCAGGAGCGCGTGGGGGGCTCAGTCAGTTAGTTGAGCATCCGACTTCGACTCAGGTCATGATTTTATGGTTTTTGAGTTCAAGCCCCGCATTGGGCTCTCTGCTGTCAATGCAAAGTATGCTCCAGATCCTTTGTCTCCCTTTCTCTGCCCCCCCCAACTCTCGCTCCCCTCCCTTCAAAAACAAACATTAAAACAATAAAAATATTTTAATAAAAAATACTTATAGCAAATTAGGAGTGTGTTATAAAGGTACACCTTTTTTTTAAAAAAATGTTTATTTATTTTGAGAGAGAGAGAAAGAGAGAGAGAGGGGGGCAGAGAGAGAGAATCTCAAGGAGGCTCTGCACGGTCAGCACAGAGCCCGATGTAGGGCTCGATCTCATGAACTGTGAGATCATGAGCTGAGCCAAAATCAGAAGTTGGATGCTTATTGGACTGAGCCCCCCGGGCACCCCAAAGCTGCACCTTTTTATCTTAGTTTCGTAGATTGGGCAGAGTACCCGGAAGACCGGGTTAAAGGAGCTAAACTACTCTCCGACTGGCAAACTTTCAGAAGAAATCTGTCCGGGGTGGTGACGATCGGGACGGGGATGGATAAGTGAAATGGATTTTCTTTCCTTCTGCCAGGTAGCCTGAGATCTGCTCTCCTCTCCACAATTCAATGTGTAGGAGCACTTAGCTGGGGGTCAGCCCAGCTCAAAGCGCTGCTCCCAGCAGGGGAGGGGCATTCCTTAGGGTCCAGTGCAGGTGCCTAGGTAAGTTTTCCATTATCTCTATTTAAACTTAGTTCATTAGTATGTAGTGTACTTGGGAACCCAAAACAGCCTCATTGGCTTTCTTTTGTGTTAGAAGACTCAGAACATTGAATTCTATTTCTGGCCGTGACACNGGAAGATGGGAAAGGTCCTGGCTGTGGAGCAGCTGTCAGAGGAGGGTGTGGAACAAAGCCCAGGACACCCCCTCCCCCGTTCTGACCACATGCTTAATCACAGAGCAGGCAAGAGACTTGGGGGGGGGGAGGGTGCTGATGGCCAACAGGGAAAGAAAGCCTTTATTCCACAATTCATTTTTTGAAATATAAGACATTTTAACCCTCAGAAACCCTCAGCCCCATTCCCCTGTATCTGCTTTTGGTACAATTTGGTATTTCTAAGGGAAATATCTGAAGAATATTTTGATATCATGATGTGACAGGTCATTGGCTCCAGGGACCAGAGTTCTGCTCTCTTTGGTTTTATCTTTATAATGAGAATAAACAGCAGAGGTCTAGGTGGTAGGCATACAGGAAAACAAACATAATTTAGGGGCACTTGCCTTCTCTCTGCACTTGAGGGCCGGTGAGTCAGGCTTCTAGTGTTAGGACACCATTTCTAGCTTAGAATAGTATGGCTGTGAGTGAAAAAGCATATATTCTATGTTGGCAAATACTGTCAAGTTGCCGTCTTGAAAGGCTGTGCCAAAATACAGGCCCAGCGACGGCGACAGAGAGAACCTAGCTCCACACATTATCACCAACACTGGATTCTTTGATGATTCTTTCATCATCGATAAGGTCATGGAGATTCCATACTGAGGAAGTTCTCTGAACTCCTCAGGTCTCTATCACACTGTTTCATCTACCCAAGGTCATGTGCATCTTACCATAGTGGCTTAAGGGATGAACAGCCATGCCAAGTGAAGGACACAAGCCATCGGGCACGGTTCCCCTGGTTCTCCCAGTGCACTGAGGCCCAACGTGAGCTGGGAACCTCCCTCCAAAAAGCCTGTTCCTAAAATCTAGAGGCAGAGAACACAGACGTGCCTCAAGGAGAGCTACTCGGGTGTTCCAGCCCCCCTAAAAAGATGGGGCAGCCATCGCTGTGTGAAGGCTGTGCGGCCGGGGCTGTGGGGCAAGCAGTCATCACAAGTTCTGTTGGTCACTCAGCCTCGCCTTCCAGTTCCCTGGAGCTGGTAAGGCTGAAGTCTCAATTTATAGATTTCTTTGTTTATTCTAAAGGAAAGGAGCAGGAAGTTCATTTTTACCGGTGATGAAGTTTGATGGGTTAAAGGTTCATCGTAGTTTATTTATGTCATTATAAAATGACGCCATCCTCGTTTTTATGTTTTTTCACGTTTGATGATTGTACTTCTTGTCATAAATTATACCAAACGCACACACGTACATACACACACGCGCGCAATTTAAAACAAAAGTTTTCCAGTTTACCTTACTCATTTTTAGTGTAGCCCCAACAAAACCTATAGTACAAATAATGTCGCATCATTTTCAAAGATTTGCCTGGACGTTTAGAACAATAATTGGTTTTAGTCTTTCTAAAAGGTCTTAGACTTTAATAGAGAAGTTTTAAAATGGTCCTCTCCACTGTCATTCAACAAATATAACTTGTATGTCATACCTAAGATTTTTTTTTTGTATCATCCTTGTTTTCTCTTTGTTTAAAGAGCAAACGTTATTCCAATGCGGAGTTTGGG
>NW_027530180.1:428527-506291 GCF_008692635.1 Crocuta crocuta
TTTGCTGAGGTGGAGTTGGGGGGGGAGGTGGGGGGGATTGCAGAAATGTACAAGTGGTGGTTCTTAATTCACCCTTTGGAAGCATAGGAAATATGAAGAAATGGGTCCCCCTAGTGTTCAGCGTGTGCTACTGCAATATGCGAGCGCCATAACTTGTATCCAGCTTCTCAAACTCAAACGTGTACAAAAATTATCTGGGGATCTTGTTAGCAGGCAGATTCTTATTCAGAAGGTGTGGGGTGAAGACTGAAATTCTGCATTGGTAACAAGCATCCCAGAGGATGCCCATTGTGCTGGTTCGTGGTATTTCAGAGTTTGATGGTGTCTCATTGTGTAAATAGAATCAGAAAGTTGTAAATAGGGGCACCTGGGTAGCTCAGTCAGTTAAGCCGATAGTTGTAAATATATGTAAAGATCTTTTTAGATGTTAAAAATTCAGAAGTCAAACTCATTTTCCCCTTTTCTACAAGAGGTTTTATGTTAGTTTGTTAGTTTAAATGAACTGGTGCTGTTCAATTATTCATTCCAAAACAGCTAATGGCCCTACATGAAATTCCTTTAATAACCAACTCTTTTGTGACTACAGCCTCTAAGAACACGTCCACTTACCCCTTTGCCCACACCTTCCTGTTAAAACAGTGCTAAAAGTAATGTCCCCGGGTTCTATTTTGTCTCCCCGGCAGCTGGCATTGGCTGAATTATAGCAGGTGCCCAGCCTAATGGTCTAGAGAGAGAAACTAGCCAGGTGAGAGAACAAAACGCAGGTGGCACAAAATGTCTCACTTCTATGGGGCGCCTGGGTGGCTTAGTCGGTTAAGCGTCCGACTTTCGCTTAGGTCATGATCTCGCGGTTAGTGGGTTCGAGCCCCGCGTCGGGCTCTGTGCTGACTGCCAGCTCAGAGCCTGGAGCCTGTTTCAGTCTGTGACTCCCTCTCTCTCTGACCCTCCCCTGCTCACGCTGTCTCTCCCTCTCTCTCTACTAGAAATAAATAAAACATGTAAAAAAAAAAATCTCACTTCTGGCCACACGGTTGCAGGGAGGTGCAGCAAGTAGTGGTCACTATGAGATTCTGCCATGTAAGGAAAAGGGTCTGCGTTGTCGGGAACGGTCTTCCCTGAAGCGATCCACAGAACGTCTTCACAAACATGAGTGCTCGTGCTTACGGGACCTTTGCCCTGCTCAGCACTTGCTAAGTGATGTGTGTACCTCTTCGGTCATACTCAGCACCTCGGTCAAACGAAGAAGGCACTACTGCGCCTGTCATTTGGCCAGGAAGGCCGCTGAGGCCTGGAGCTCTCCTGGGTAAGCAGCTGATTTGGGACACACACCCACGACCACCTCGTGCAAAACTCTTGTTTTAAGCCACTTTGCTGCCACGTTTAAGGCTAGCTCACGGTGCACAACTTCTGGGCTTCTCTGCCTTGGACTGTCTGCGGCTGGATTTCAAGTATGTGTGCATCGCATATCATCTCAAGAAGCAAGAGTTTGTCTTCTGTATCCTTAAGATGCTAGCAGGTCCTGTAAATGTCAGTTTTTGAAACTTGGGAGAGTCAACGTCCACATAGCTCTATAGTAAGAGACTTAAGCGAAAATCAACAACCACTGTTGTTACTTTTACTTTGCTCCCTCCCCTCCTCCTCCCCCTTCCTTTTTATGGTCACCAGCTACAAGCAATGAAAAACGTGGGCTGGACATGCCTAGACTGAGGTGCCGATTCCTTTAAAATTATAGGTGAACCAGAGTGTTGGGAGTAAGTCACTTCAAGCATTTACTGCACTGTGATTAAACTATTCATTCGTTTAGTTCATCTGTTCCTTTCTACTAGTCTGTGTGTGCCTGGAGGGCAATAACTTTGCCTTTCTGATTTTAGCATTCCGGTGCTTGGCATTGTATCTAGTGTGTGAGTACTTTCTATTTGTTGAATATATAAATTCATGAATAATTAATGATTATAATTAATCCAGACCAAAATCAAAGGTAGAAATTCCCTGAGAAATGTTCGCATTGGGTCACTAGGTGGCAGCCTTGCCTAATCTTAGATGGCTAAATTTCGTGTGTGTGTGTGTGTGTGTGTGTGTGTGTGTGAGAGAGAGAGAGAGAGAGAGAGAGAGAGAGAGATTCTGAAAGTCTCCACTTGAAGAAAGAACAATTTAGGGCCACTTAAAGCTGTAAAGAGCCTCAGAGTCATTGTTCATTACTTCTGTGGATCCCTCACTCCTTGTTTTCAAAAGAGAAAGCCAACATCTCACTCGTAATAGCTATTACATACACATAGCCAAGAGATTGTTAGGTAAATGAGGAAAAAGGCATGGACAACCCACTCATCCCAACATTGAGAACGGACACCAGCTTATTCTCCCAACTTCCAACAATATCCAGCAGCATCTAATGCTTTCTCTGGAATTCTTCCTTTTCTTCTTCAGTCAATAAATGAAATTACAGAGATATCACAAATGACATTCACAAATGAGAAACAGTAAGTGTACATTAGGCTCAACCCCCCACGCAAATCCCCTCAGGAGTCAGTTTTGTTCCCTTCGATGTGACTCTAGAGGGAAAGCAGGCTCGGTGCCGGGATCACTGGGCTGTGCCCTCATTCTCATCCGATGTGACTCCTGTGCAAAGCAGAGCTCATTTACCTCTCCCTTAAGCAGCCTCTGTGTCTGTGAAACAAGAACGATAATCATGACCTACTTCCAGGGCAGCTCCTACCTGAGGAACCGTCCCTGCCTGCCAACCGGAGAGGCAATAAAAAGAGACCCACCTCCCCCAAGAACTTTCCTGGACCAGAGTCATCCTTTATGCTCAAGATAAACAACCTAGTACATTCTAACACCTACTACATTATAAATCTTTGGTCCTTGAGACGTGTGGCCTTGTGTTATAAAGTCATCTTTGAGTGATAACTTAATGTTGACAGAACTTTGGAGGCAGAAAAACAAAAGACCCATAATCTTCTGGTTGATATAGAAGGCATTGCTGGGGTGCCTGGGTGGCTCCGTCAGTTGAGCATCCGACTTCAGCTCCGATCATGATCTCACAGCTCGTGGGTTTGAGCCCCGCATCAGGCTCTGTGCTGACAGCCTGCTCAGAGCCTGGAGCCTGTTTCAGATTCTGTGTCTCCCTCTCTCTTTGATCCTCCCCTGCTCACTCGGTCTCTCTCTGTCTCTCAAAAATAAATTTAAAAAAAAATTTTTTAAATAATAATAAAAAGAAGGCATTGCTAAGAAAAGTTTTAAGACTTGTAGGAAGTACACAAGAAAAAGTGTAGAATTCTTACACTTTCACAGCCTGGCTGCAATTTTCTGGCATTACATGTAGTGTGTCTACTACTATCATTGTATTTTAAACACATTTTACACTGAAAAATGTCTTGATTTTAAAATATTCTTAAAGTACGTGGTACCTGGCTGGCTCAGTCAGTAAAGCATGTGATTCTTGATCTCCAGGTCGTGAGTTCAAGCCCCAAGCTGGGCACAGAGGTTACTTTAAAAATATATTTATTCTTACAGTAATAAAGGTATTTTTGCCACATGCAGAGCAAGTTACTAACTCAGAAATGAATGAGAGACACTAATACCGACCTTACAGAAATAAAAAGGATTATAAGAGAACACTGTAAACAATAGCGTGCCAACTAATTAATCTAGATGAAATGGATGAACAGCTAGAAAGACATAAACTACCAAAATGAATTCAAAAAGAAGGGAATATTCGAAAAGATGTCTAACAAGAGACTGAATTAATAACTTTTTAAAAATTCCCAATAAATAGTTCATTAATTTAACTTAATTACTTAATTTAATTTAATTTAACAACTTCCCACAAAGAAAAGCCCAGGATCAGATGACTTCTCTAGTGAATTCTACCAAAAATTTTTTTGAATGTTTATTTACTTGTTTTTGAGAGAGAGAGAGGGAGAGAGAATCCCAAGCAGGCTTCATGCTGTCAGTGCAGAGCCTGATGTAGGCCTTAAACCAACAAGGTATGAGATCAGGACCTGAGCCAAAGCCAAGAGTCACATGCTTAACTGACTGAGCCACCCAGGTGCCCCCCTACCAAAGATTTAAAGAAGAATTAACACCAATTCTTCACAATTTCCTTAAAAACCAAAAATAAAAACAAAACAAAATGACAACAAAAAAGCAGGAGAGAACACTTCCAAATCATTCCATTTGCCCAGTATTAATTACACTAATACTAAACCAAATCAAGACATCAAGGATAGAAGCTAGACTCAAAATGCTATAAACTGTATGATTCCATCTATAGGAAATTCTAGAAAAGACAATGCTACAGGGACAGAAATCAGATCACTGGCTGCTAGGATTTGGGTGAAGAGATGGATTACAAAAGAACAAGGGGCAACTGTAGAGGTAACATAACTGTCCTGACTGTGGTGGTGGTGGTGGTAGGACTATATGAACATGTTACAACTCAGCTCTACACCCAAACACCTTTGCTACACGTAGATCACACCTCCGTGAACCTGCCCCTTTAAAAACGGAGGTATCGCACACTGACAGTGCAGAGCCTGCTTGGGATTCTCTCTCTCCCTCTCTCTCTGCCCCTGCCCTACTCGCTCTGGCTCTCTCTCTCTCAAAATAAATAGATAAATGACATTAAATAAAAATTAAAAAGGAGGTATCGAGGCCCAGGCCTTAGCCAAGGAAGCAGAGCCTCTTTGGAGAGAGGATGGGATCGTCTTTACCACGAAACGGGGTTGCAGTGGAAAGGATCTGCCGGAAGATCAACAAACGTGGGAGTCGTAGGGAAGAGGAGAAAGGCAAACCACATGTACGAGGCTGTGAAGTTACAGGACCAGAGCTCTGAAGATCACGGTCAGCTCCTACTGACCTCTTCCCTTACGAAATTTGAATTCCTTTCTTGCAAAGGGATTTTACTTTACATCTGGACTTACAAGAACTAGCAAGCTCGTGGGTACCTTTATGATTGATTTAGAGCAGGGCACACTGCCCAGCCTCCTCAAAAAAAGCACTCACTGAAAGCTTAGGATTAGTATGGGACATTTTATACTGACCTGATCATCTTGTTGAAGGGCACATATCGGATTGTATTTCCCCTTTTATATATACTCTGTTGGGAGCCGTTCTGAGCCCACTAGTCGAGAAAACTCCTGGTGAGGTTAAAGCAAGTTTGCATGGTCTCTTGCCAATCAGATGATGACTGATATCCACCCCCACTCAATTATTTCTGCTTGAGCACCGACCCCTAAGGTACCTTGTTGATCAATATCGGGAGTGACTCGTCCCCTTATTCCGGCCCTGGTATGATGATTGCACCTTGTGAAGGAACTTATTGTGGGAACTTCTTTGATTATGGGAACAGACATCGTGTCTCCGGCAGGTCCTGTTTCCTTACATACTTTCCCTTGAACTATGAACAGGCTAATGACCCTTACTCATAAAAGATTGACCTTTACACGTACAATGCTGTTTCTACCATTGTATTAGTCCAGGATATTCATACAGCTCAACATGTAAATCATCTAACCAAAAATGTCTCTCAGGCCCTAGCTATTCAAGAAATCATAAAAGTAGACACAAAGGTAAATGCACTCGAAGAGGCTATTCTACATATTGGAAATGAGCTAAACTCGTTAAAGGTATGGTTGGCTCTCTGGTGCCATAAAGAATATAACTGAAAAATCAAGCCTTGCCCAGAGACAAAGAGCCTAACTTAGAGAGAAGGAACAGATAAGGGCAGAACATAAGTTACTACATACACCTTTGCTAACTGATGGCGTATAGCAACCCCTTCCCTAAGGCCTGCATTCCACAAACACCTTCCCTTACCCTGGCAACTGTGAGGAGGATGGATAAGAGTAGCTACAAACCTATGGCTTAATCTTAGTGTTATTAAAATGTGAACACCCTGTTATTTTCTTAGTTACTCAACCTCACTGTAATTGGGGCCGTTCTGCAAGAAGACTTCTGTAAAACCTGTTTCTGTACATTTTCCAAAAACATCTTATCACAGACAGCCATCCATTGTATAATTTCCATTTTCTGATGCCACGTTAACATTTGACCTATAAATAAAGACACCAAAACCGACAGGACAGAGACACCTGCCTTGTGATCAGAAAGGATCTCGGGGCTCTCTCCCTCCCTCCCTCGCCAACACCGTCCATCCTTCAGGGACCCCTAGGCCTGCTGGAGCCGGACTCTGGCAATACTCTACTCTCTACTCCATACCAACTCCGAAGAAAATGCACTTCGTTTTCCCCGCCTGTAAAATGGAAAATACACTGACCTCACAGGGCACTTGTGAGAGTTTCTGGCTCTTGTTGATCTAAGTTCATAGTGAGTTGTCAGAATAATTTTTGTACGGTCAGAAGAAATCTCGAAATATTACGTTACATTTTGGTTTCTTGTATCTTACAAATTTTAATGCTACTAATCTAAGTTTTATTTAAGTTTTAATTTCTCTCTCTCTCTCTCAAAAAACAAAAAGAAAAAATATATACAGAAAAACAAAAAAAAGAAAATTACAGACCCAAATCTTAATTGATTAACTTTTTTTCTTCCCTTTTTCTATAGTTTCCAGATTTTTTAAATATATATAGAATTTGTAGGATTGATATAATAGCTATTTAAACTTTTTCAACTTTTTCTCAATTTCCCAGATAGGTAGATGGCTTTTATAAATTAATGGCAGAGCAAATCAGTGACTAAGTCACCGAAATTCAACTTAATCCTCCTGGTTCTGGGTCTAATTCCTACCATGCTCTCTCTTTAAAATGTACTTTTTTGGGGCACCTGGGTGGCTCAGTCAGTTGAGTGTCTGACTTCTGTTCAGGTCATGATCTCATGGTTCGTGGGTTCGAGCCCCACATCGGGCTCTGTGCCGACAGCTCAGAGCCTGGAGCCTGTTTCAGAGTCTGTGCCTCCCTCTCTGCCCCTTCCCTGCTCATGCTCAGTCTTCCTCTCAAAAATAAATAAACGTTAAAAAATAAAAAATAAATGAAGTGTACCTTTCCAGCGAGGCCTGATACAAATAAGGAAGTGTAGCATGCTTTCCTTTTCATTAAAAAGGTACTGATTATATATGAAAATCTTCAGGAGCAAAGAAGTAACATCTGTAGAATGGCTACCGCAGAGGGGAGGTAAAAGAGGCTTAATTCACTAACACAGGCACGCCTGTGCCACGCACTGTGCTAGCACTCGGTACAAGTAGTGACCCTTCCAATCCTCCTCGCAACCGTGTGTTAGGGTCTATCATTAGCCCCCATTTTTCGTGGGAAACTGAGGCATGAGAGGTTCAACAGTAGTCACAAGGCTGCTACTGGGATCTGAGCCCAAGTAAAGCACCACTGGTGGCTTGCATACCCGCCCTCGGAGCCCAGAGCCTCCCCACAGGTGACCCCGCTGAGTCCCCAGGCAGAAAGAGGGGGGTTGTGTCCCCTCTTCACACCTCAGACTACGGAACGCACAGGTCAGGCTGTGGTGGGAGCCGGGATTGCAGGCCGGCTCTGCCACGGGGACTTCTGCTCCCACATTTGTGTGACTCTCCAGCAAAACATGTAGACACAGCCATTCTGGGATTCCTATGAACATGAGCTTCATTCCCGGGCACTGAGTTGGGTTACTCTGCTATTTACCTGACATTCTCTTGACTATTCCAGAGCCGCTCCATTTTCTGATAAATAAAGAGTAACATTTTTGGGGGGTGTCTGGGTGGCTCAGTCAGTTGAGCGTTCAACTTTAGGTCATGATCTCACAGTTTGTGGGTTCGAGCCCTGCGTTGGGCTCTGTGCTAACAGCTCAGAGCCTGGAACCTGCTTTAGATTCTGTGTCTGCCTCTCTCTCTCTCTGCCCCTCCCATGCTTGTGCTCTGTCTCTGTGTGTGTGTGTCTCTCTCTCTCTGTCTCTCTCAAAAACAAATAAACATAAAAAAGAAAATTTTTTTTAAAAGAGTAATATTTTTTTAGGAAAAAAAAAAGTGGGCACCCAGGTGGCTCAGTCAGTCAAGCAGCTGCCTCTCGATTTCAGTTCAGGTCATGGTCTCATAGTTGGCAGGATCGAGCCCCGCACCAGGCTCGGAGGTCCGTGTGGACCCTGCCTGGGACTCTCTCTCTGCCTCTCTCTGCCCCTCCCCTGCTTGTACACGTGTGCATGCCCTCTCTCTCTCCAAATAAACATTAAAAAAAAAAAAGATAACAAGAAAATAAACCCAGGAACTCGATAAAAAGGAAATTCATGGTAATTATTTCTGAGGTATTTAAAAGAAATCATTTTTGCTGCGTAGCAGCTCAAACTTGTCTCTAGTCTTGCACACAAATAGGCCACCATACACACTGAAAACAGGCTGAAGCCGCATACCAGGTAAGGATTTCAATCTAGACTGAAAGCTTCTTGCTTTTCTCCAGAAAATCCCCAAATGNACCTCAGCCAAAGTCGGAAGCTCAACCGACTAAGCCACCCAGGCGCCCCCCCCAAATGACTCAGTTTTAACAGGATACATGTACCATCTACCGCTGTGCTCTCCCACGAACCCTGTACACAAGCAGCACCTTGGACTCCAGCGCCACTGTATTATTAAAATAAACGTGTGTCCCCCTGCTATACAGCAATTTAAGAATCGCCTGATGGGGCGCCTGGGGGAGGGGATCAGTCGGTTGAGCGTCCGACTTCGGCTCAGGTCATGATCTCACGGTTCGTGGGTTCGAGCCCCGCGTCGGGCTCTGTGCTGACAGCTCGGAGCCTGGAGCCTGTTTCAGATTCTGTGTCTCCCTCTCTCTCTGCCCCTCCCCCACTCACGCGGTCTCTCTTTCTTTCAAAAATAAATTAATAAGCATAAAAAAAAGAATCTCCTGTTTTATAAACAGAATGGACAGACCCTGTGGAACGTGCCTGTTCGGGCGGAGACTTATCTGCACGATGACAGCAGCGAGGCCAGGATACAGCTGCCTGTGACTAAGCCCAGGCCCCCGAATAAGCACCGTCCAGCATTACTTCACCAGACATCTGTTTCCTGTTTTCGGTCTTCCTTCTGTCGCTCTATCCCGACTTCCCTTCACCTGCCGGCCACCTAAGACAGCCACCATTAAGTGCTGTGTTTGCCCGGCTCCTTTCCCAGCTTTAACTCCGGGTGACTCAGTGCTCGTGCACGCGGGGGGTGGGGGGGCCTAAGGGCCCTCCCAAGGGCATTCTGGGCTTTTTCCCGGGGAATCCACCTTGACATGACCAACTTCTCCCTCGTTTCCAATTATGCACTTTTCCTGTGGAGGCAACTCCGGCCCCTCCATGGGGGACCATCGTGAACTGAATCACAAAAGAAAGCCCTCCAGCAGCACAAAGAAACCGAGGCGCTAACATGCCTCCAGCCGTGTCCCCAGGCTCCGGTCCACAAAAAACCGGTACCTCTTGGGTTTGTTTCCACAGTTCACACCTGGATACAGAACGGGATGCGTTCAAAGTTAAGGAAATTCATTTCCAAGCAAACAAGTGGAGGTCAAACAAGCGTTTCTCAGCCCCAGGCAACATCGCTATGGTAACAGAGCAGAAACTTCAGAGGTCATGTTACACAACTCTTGGATACACGTTACACAACTCCGAGATTAAGCGTCACTGCATTTCACAGTTAAGAAAGGTGAGGTGACTCCTCAGAGAACCCTAGTTCACAGGATTTAAGACTAAAAGTGTAAAGTTTAAATACTCTAACGGAAAGTCCGCGGAAAAAGGTGTCTTTGATATACATTAGATGTAATAAGCAAGGTCAGACCAGTGCAACAATCAATCCCTTTCTGACCAAAAAAAAAAAAAAAGAAAAAAAAAAAGACACTAAACAGTGGTTTATAGTTATCTCTGGGAAATGGGTCAGGGACAGGCAGCAATAAGAAAATCAGGCCTTTTACTTTTTATACTTCGATATTACATCCTTTCAAAATAACTATGAAGTACTTTTATAATGCTAGAAAGTTTTGAGGGGCCTTTTCCCAGCAGTGATTTAGAAAAAAAAAATGTATTCAACTCAACCTTTAGGGACTCACTGTAATCATAAAAAAAAAAAAACCGTTTTCTTTGTACCTTGGTATTCTTCTTTGCAGCCTATCACCTCTCTTTCTCCATACATTACATTCAAATACAACTGTCTAGATACTTAACATGGTAGATGTTAAGATGGTTTTATGGTCAAAATGTCTAGGAAAAGCAGGCACAGGAGTCCATGGACGCTTCAATGTTCTTTGTCATCCCTCCTCGGAAGGCATTTTGCCACCCCGATTGATGAATTCATCAACGTACTGACTCAGTATAACTCACTGAACTCAGCATTCCAGAACGGTGAATGTACTGGTAAACAACGAATTTAAGAGTTCTGCACCTCTTATGCAATGAAAGTCTGTTAACCTCGGAGTTGAGGTCTGGTCACCAGCAAAACAGGTGTCAACCCCCTGCTGGTGACCCAACGTCCAACTCTTAGTCACCCATCCTAAAGCAATTCTTTAGCTAAAAACTAAGCTACCAAAGTACAAACCTCAGGCTCTCGCCGGAGAGAACCGTACCCAAGTCCTAGCCAATGGGATTTACGCGTAGCTTTGCGGGGCGGCTGCCAGGAATCCTTCTCCGGAAAAGCTGGCTCTTACTGCTCCCTGCTTGGATCATGAAGATGCACGTCTCACTCCGGGGAAGGGGGAGCTAAGCAGGGAGAAGCCATGGGCTTTGAGACTGTGCAAGAGAGCCGGCACTCAGCCCTGCAATGGTCTCAGCGCTTCTGGGGGGAAAAGGAAATAAATAAACTTTATTTCACTGAAGCCACTGTGATTTGCACTTCTGATCGATGGGGCCAAAACCAATCCTAAAAACCCAACTCCGTCACTTGAAGTCTCTGAAAAAGAAAAAACGTCCCTGCGCCTGGAAGGGTGATGTGGCTGGGGTGCCCCGGCCTCACTATGACTGTTGGGTATATTTTGGAAGTGCACCAGAACTGGTGACTGGAAGAGCCTTTACGTTGCAGTTTGCTGCGCAGTGATGGCCTTTAGCATTCTCTTCGTATGGTAGCTTGGAAAAATATCAGAATTTAATTGCCATCAGATTTCAATAGGAAAAAAGGACTTATCTACAGAAAATAATGGAGTGAATGGTTAAAACTTTTATCTCTGAACATTGAATAAGATAAATTTCCAGCTGCTGTTCTCTATTTTTGTTATTGGACCAATGTTCTATACAAATAGGATGTAACCATTTAATACTCAAGAGTTTAATATGCCTGTAACAATCAACCTCAGTACTGTCACTACAATATTACATTCCACAAATGTTATTGTTATGGCAGATACCAGTTTTCAGTGAGGTAGCTCTAATACCCAGAATAGAAAACAAAATTGGTAAATTACTCCACTTCCTTTCACTGTGATTTGGAAATGATAAATCTTTATAGAATGAGACATTTTTCCAGGCTAGCTTTTTTATTGAAAAAAAAAAAAAAGGTTCAATTTGTGTTCATAGGGATTACATTCATATTTAATAATGCTTGCTTTTCCTCTGGCCACACCAGAGCATTAACAGAGTACCTCTAAGCAAAGTCTATAGCGTATTATGGGTGTTTCAGCTGTTTAAAACAAACATGTGCACTTTTTAAGGAAGAAGGCAAATGAGATGTGACTTAAGAGTGGTATTAGGAAAACGATCATATTTAACATGAAAGTTTAGGATACCTGACTGGTCCGGTAGCCTCTGAGATAAGTATGGATAAATATCTTACGAATAAATTGACCAGCTGTCATTTTCTGAATAAGACTACATTCTTAGAGTGAAAAGAGCAAAATAGAACAATTCAGGAAGATAATCTTACATGTGTCCTTCATTCTTTTTAGTGTCAGGTCTCCAATATTAATTGCGCCAAAATGCAAACTGTATTTTCTTGTTTTTAAATACAGCACTTTAAATCTAGTTTACTTTTCGTGTTTCAACTTGAACTTCAACTTGCTGTGTAACTCAGTAGGTGATTGTAAAGAGTTTTTACATTGCTTTTCTGTGTACTTTGGCATAAGTGTCTTAGAGTTTTGATAATAAAGACTTTCAATAACCTTCATCCAAAAAAAGAGTGTTTTTAAATTTTTGTCCTCTGAAATTTATCAGTGACTATCATAGAAGATGGTCCTAACAGGGATTCTTGCAATTTCTGGGTTATTAAGAAATGGTTTGGGGGCGCCTGGACGACTTCGGCTCAGGTCATGATCTCATAGTTTGTGAGTTCGAGCCCCGCGTCGGGCTCTATGCTGACAGCTCAGAGCCTGGAGCTGCTTCAGATTCTGTGTCTCCCTCTCTCTGACCCTCCCCTGCTCACGCTGTCTCTCTCTCTCTCTCTCTCTCTCTCTCTCAGAAATAAAAACAGAGCCCGAAGGCTTGCGGTGGCAAGTCGGAAGCGTTTGCACCAGCAAGGCAGCGGCCTGGTGGAAGCGGGGGCGGCGGCCGCGGGCTGGACAGAGCGGGCAGGGCCGGCTGGGGAAGGCTGCCGTCCCCTCGCGAACGGAGAGCCCGCCGGAGAGCGCGATCCCGAGGCGGAGCCCCAACACTGCCCTGCCCCGGATTTTCGTGCATGGCGGGGGACTAGGTGAGCGGAATTCCAGCGGAGGCTGCGACTCCAGGGCTGAGGGCAGCACGAACGGTCCCTGAACGTCTTGGGCACACTTGGCCATCCTCTGTCATGACGAGCGGGGTGGCATCCACTTGAAAGGGCTACCTCAAGAAACAAGCCAAAGTATGGGGCGCCTGGGTGGCTTAGTCGGTTAAGCGTCCGACTTTCGCTTAGGTCATGATCTCGCGGTTCGTGGGTTCGAGCCCCTCGTCGGGCTCTGTGCTAACTGCCAGCTCAGAGCCTGGAGCCTGTTTCAGTCTGTGACTCCCTCTCTCTCTGACCCTCCCCTGCTCATGCTGTCTCTCTCTCTCTCTCTCCTAGAAATAAATAAAAAAAACATTAAAAAAAAATTAAAAAGAATGGGCTAATAGTAGGGGACTTTAATACTCCACTTACAGCAATGGATAGATCAACCAGACAGAAAATCACTAAAGAAACAGTGAGCTTGAATGACACATTCAACCAGATGGATCTGACAGACACATTTAGAACTCTACATCCTGAGGCCTTGGAATTCACTTTCTTCTCAAGTGCGCATGGCACATTCTCCAAGATAGATCACATACTGGGACATGAAGCAGCCCTCAATAAATATAAAAGAATTGAGATCATACTATGCACACTTTCAGATCATAATGCTTTGAAACTTGAAATCAGTCACAGGAAGAAGTCTGGAAAACCTCCAAAAACATGGAGGTTAAAGAACACCCTACTAAAGAATGAATGGGCCAATCATGCAATTAGAGAAGAAATTAAAAAATATATGGAAACAAATGAAAATGAAAATACAACAAACCAAACTCTATGGGATGCGGAAAAGGCAGTCCTAAGAGGGAAGTACATTGCACTCCAGGCCTATTTCAAGAAATTAGAAAAAGCGCAAGTGCAAAATCTAACAGCTCACCTAAAGTAACTAGAGGGAGAGCAACAAGAGCACCCCAAACCCAGTAGGAGAAAAGAAATAGTAAAAATCAGAGAAGAAATAAACAATATAGAAACCAAAGAACCAGTTGAATAGATCAATGAAACCAAGTGTTGGTTTTTTGAAAAAATAAACAAAACTGACAAACCTCTAGTCAGGCTTCTCAAAAAGAAAGGAGAGAGCACCCAAATAGGCAAAATCAGGAATGAAAATGATTACATTTCATCATGATTACATTACATTCATGATTATTACAACCGACCCCTCAGAAATACAAGTAATTATCAGGGAATACTAGGCAAAATTATATGCCAACAAATTGGACAACTTAGAAGAAATGGACAAATTCCTAAACACAAACTCACTACCAAAATTCACACGGGAAGAGATAGAAGATCTGAACAGACCTGTAACTAGTGAAGAAATTGAATCTGTTATCAAAAATCTTCCAACAAATAAGAGCCCTGGACCTGATGGATACCCTAGGGAACTCTACCAGATGTTTAAAACATTAATACCCATTCTTCTCAAGCTATTCCAAAAAATAGAAATTGAAGGAAAACTTCCAGACTCATTTTATGAAGCCAGCNTAGTCAAACTTTCACTTTTCACAGATGACATGATACTCTAGATAAAAAACCCGACAGACTCCACCAGAAGCCTACTAGAACTGATCCAAGAATTCAGCAAAGTTGCAGGATACAAAATCAACGTACAGAAATTGGTTGCATTTTTATATACCAATAATGNTGAAATTCACCAAACTCCACACCTAAAAAAAAAAAAACAAACCAACCCAGTGAAGAAATGGGCAGAAGATATGAACAGACACTTCTCCAAAGAGGACATCCAGATGGCCAACAGACACATGAAACGATGCTCAGCATCCCTCCTCATCAGGGAAATACAAATCAAAACCACACTGAGATACCACCTCACGCCAGTCAGAGTGGCTAAAATGAGCAAATCAGAGAACTCTAGATGCTGGCGAGGATGTGGAGAAACGGGCACCCTCCTACACTGTTGGTGGGAATGTAAACTGGTGCAGCCCCTCTGGAAAACGGTGTGAAGGTTTCTCAAAATATTAACAATAGACCCCCCCTATAACCCAGCAATAGCACTGCTAGGAATTTACCCAAGGGATATGAGTGCTGATGCATAGGGGCACATGGACCCCAATGTTCATAGCAGCACTCTCCACAATAGCCAACACATGGAAAGAGCCTAAGTGTCCATCAACAGACAAATGGATCAAGAAGATGCGGTTTATCTGTAAGATGTAATACTACATGGCAATGAGAAAGAATGAAATCTGGCCATGTGTAGCAACATGAATGGAACTTGGGGGTGTTATGCTGAGCGAAATAAGTCAGGGGGAGAGGGACAATTACCATATGTTTGCACTTATAGGAGGATTAGGAGGAACTGAATGTAGGACCGTGGGGGAGTAGTGTTGTGGACGAAATGACACAAAGGACAAGACACACACAAAAGACAGACACAGACACAACTCCGGCCGGAGGAACAATTCTACGCAAGCCCCTCTTGAGGTTTATTTTATACCTCGGTAACTGGATACAAACTGAAATCTACAAGATGCATTCCTTTACCAATTAAGGGCAAGTAGCCAAACACATTTCAAGGACAGGGGGGAGCAAAGGGAGGAAGCGACCACAACATGTTTACTAAGAGGCCTGCTCACAATTCCAGCCTCCTCCTTATTTCTAAGGAGGGCATGTTCCCTCGTTTGCGAGCGGACCATTAAACTTGGATATTGTGTGCAGGCCTCCTGGCAGAGCATCCTGTTTGCAGGCATGCTTTGCCCAGGCAGGGAGCCCCGTGTGCAGGCACATCCCCGTGTCCCTAACCACGCTTTCTTGTGGTCACTGTCGGGCTCCCACAAGTAGGGTGGGAAACAGTGGGGGAGGGGGAGAGAGGCAACCCATGAGAGACTCTTGAATGCTGAGAACAAACTGAGCGCAGATGGGGGTGTGGGGGTAGAGGGGTGATGGGCATGGAGAAGGGCACTTGTGGGGATGAGCACTGGGTGTTACATGGAAACCAACTTGACAATAAACTATTTGTAAAAAAAAAAGGAAAGAAAGAAAAAGAATAAAATAAAAAAAGGAATGGTTTAATAGGCCAAACTATGTAATCCTGGATAAACATTTAAATTACATACTCTTGGTATATAAATTACCTTATAAATTGAATCTCAGATCAGCAATACAGAAGGTAGAGAAGTTAACAAAATATTGCATCGTTTAGGTGTTTTAATTTTTTAAATATTTTTGAGAGAGAGAGCGAGCGCATGAATGGGGGAGGGGTAGACTATTTTTGAGAGAGGTAGCGCGCACGCGCGCATGAGTGGGGAAGGGGCAGAGAGGGAGACACAGAATCAGAAGCAGGCTCCAGGCTCTGAGGCGTGAGCACAGAGCCTGACGCACGGCTCGAATTCATGAACTGTGAGATCATGACCTGAGCTGAAGTCTGACAGTGAATGGACTGAGCCACCCAGGCACCCCTAAATTTTTTAAGAAAATAAACAGCCAGGAATCATTTTATTCTTGCTGTGGAAAAATTATTCTGAATTATTCAAGATTTAATTGCAGCAGGACAAATTGAGCTTCTGTATGATTTAGCTACGTACCTCTGGAGAGCTAAATAAGCTTGCAGACTGCTGAAACTTTTACATTAACAGACTTTAATTTTCACATTACCAGTTGTTTTTATGGCTTACATAATCACTGAACAATTTTTCAAAAATCATTTTAAATGAATGAAAACCTAAGGTTTTCAATATCTATGAAATAAGTAAAATACCGATTAGAATTAGAGCGCTTACCTTCAAGAAAAAGGCTAATGGCTTAATCATTACTGTCTACTCTCGTCAGGTGAGAAATTGAATTCGCCTGGAATTTTTATTTCAGTTTTCCCAGAGCAGATGTTGTACTACTTATTCACTAGTCCTCAACCTTACTCCCATCCCACGTGTTAACAACCCAGAGCGGAAGGCTTTCCATCTCGACGCTGCACAGCTTCCGGGAGGCCACTGATGCCGCTGGGCGGCCACTAGCCCCTGCTGAGCCGTGACTGACAGGTCTCCCGGCCAATCCCGTTCCACCTGCACATTCACTTTGATTTGCGGCAAAGAGGATACGAGAAACTCTGAGAAAGAACCGGCACAGATTCAGTGCTTCTTTACTGCCTTGTTTCCTGTGTTTTTATTTTTAGATAAAAATGGAAATAGGGCTACATGGAAAATTAACAACAACCAGAGAAAAGATGATGGGAAGTATAGACGTTTCAGTCTCTTCTCTTCAGGGCGCGTCAACGGCTCTGCCTTCTGGGAAGGGACCTCACGAGCTGTAATACTTGAGGAGACCCTCCTCTGTCGGTTTCAGGATCTTCTTGTCGGCCATGTTGACCACCCACCCAGGAGCCAGACCAAAGAAGATCTGCCTTGGGTCCTTTCGAGTACTAAGCATTTTGAAGAGTTCATCTTTGGTGATGTCAGGTAAAATATAGCCATACTTCCTGGCAAGTGCGAGTCTCGCTTCAGGAAACGCGGCAGGGTCCGCCAGGTAACCACGATTCTCGGCGTCGGTGTAATAGGGCACCAGCGCCTCCGGCGGAAGCATGCGTTTGGGAATGGGCTGGCCACGCAGGAAGAAGGGAACAGGTTTGCACAGAATTTCTGAAAAGGGTTTAAACAAAAAAGATACAAATAATGGCTATGTACACATGATTTTAATTATTAATTTTTTAAATGTTTATCTTGGAGAGACCGGAAGAGAGAGCGCCCAAGTGGGGGAGGGGCAGAGAGAGAAGGGGGAACAGAGGATCTGAAGCGGGCTCTGTGCTGATGGCAGAGAGCCGGATGCAGGGCTCGAACTCACCGACCCTGAGATCATGCCCCAAGCCAGACGCTCAACCGATTAAGCCACCCAGGTGCCCCTCTTTTAATTATTCATTTTTTTACTACTACCAAGATAAGAATTTCCAAGCACTTTTTAAAAAATTATTATTAAAAAGGCTTGTCTTAGGTAAGCAAATGGAAATACTTCATTTTCAAAAATTTGGATCTTGAAAATCAAGTTACCCCTGGGTTGCGAACAATTAGTGAATATGTAAACATCGCATATAACATCATATGTAAGTCCCATGTTTAAAGCTAAAAACCTCATGACACACTGACTGGGGCAGAGGAGAAGCCACACCACTATCAGGAAACCGGGGCGTCCAAACCGCAAGTCCAAGAGCGGCAAGGACTCTGACTTCCTGTCGGGCAGCCAGCGGGAGACAGAGGGAGAAGAGAGGGCCCGCAGGCCGTCTTACCCAGGCTTCTTGGGTCGTAGAAGGCTGTAGTTACGACACCCCCATTTCTCTCGACTGCGGCAATGGCTAGTTCCGAAGCCAACTGCACTTCAATGTTGACCTTCGCCTGAAAGGTGTCGGCGCCCTGGAAACGGAACACGGCAGAGCAAAGTCCGTTTGTACGGTGTGGTTACAAGGAAAGTATAAAATCGGGGCAAACTGCCTTACGCTGTGTTTTCTCCTCCAAAATGCCTACAGTTTAACAGTAATTCCAACTCTAAACACGCAGTTCTTTCACATTTGTTTAGGCTGTCTCCTTTTACCAGTCTTCATCCTCTGTGAGCGAGGACGCTGTCACCCTACATATTCAGCAGACGGCAGCAACAGCATCCATCGCCAGTACTTCATCAAGAGTGGACTGTTTACTCCTAACAATCCTGTGACAGAATTACTGCTACACCAGTTTCATAGATGGGGACACCAAAGCACAGAGAGGTTAAGTAACTTGTCAAGATCACAGAGCTAGGGTTCTAGTCACATCATTTGGGTTTTCTTTTCTTTTTTTTTTTTTTGAGAGCAAGGTTTAATGCTGTGTGTATTCAAACACAAAAGCTATTTTCAGCAGCATGGAGTTCTAGGTCACCCTGTAGATGCCCCTGAGGCCTTTCCTGAGGTCGCAGGCTGTTCCAGGCACAGCAGGAGCCCCATTGAAGGAGACAATAGCAGCAGACACCAGAGGGATCCAAGGAGGGTCAGTTTAATCATCCTTCTTAAACTTGCCATTGACATAGGGCACCCAGTTCAGAACCAGGGGCCAGTACGCAGCCCACACCGGCCCCACCATGCCTGCAGTGCCCCTCACGCCTGCCATGGGAGTCCAGGTCTGGGCCAGCTCATGGGAGCACGGGCCCAGGTACCTGCCCAGCATCGCAATGTGGGCCACAGCACAGGGCGACCCCGAGCATGTCTGCCATGCTGACATGGAGAAAACTTCTCTTCCTTATCCCTAAGTTAACGAGAGGCCAAGAAATTGGCGATGAGATTAGTGGGCTGGAACCAGTGGAAAAATAAAACATCTGACAACAGGGGCACCTGGCTGGTTCAGTTAGTAGGGCGTGCAGCTCTTGATCTTGGGGTTGTAAGTCTGAACCCCTTCTTTTTTTTTTTTTCTAATAGTTTATTGTCAAATTAGTTTCCACNGTTCTCTTGTTAGTTTCCTGAGGAACCTCCGCACTGTTTTCCAGAGGGGCTGTACCAGTTTGCATTCCCACCAACAGTGTAGGAGGGTGCCTGTTTCTCCACATCCTCGCCAGCATCTAGAGTTCTCTGATTTGCTCATTTTAGCCACTCTGACTGGCGTGAGGTGGTATCTCAGTGTGGTTTTGATTTGTATTTCCCTGATGAGGAAGGATGCTGAGCATCGTTTCAGGTGTCTGTTGGCCATCTGGGTGTCCACTTTGGAGAAGTGTCTGAGTCTGAACCCCTTCTTGTGCGTAGAGATTAAAAATAAAATCTTTTTTAAAAATCTGGAGCACCTGGATGGCTTGGTCACTTAAATATCTGACTCTTGATTTCTGCTCAGTTCATTATCTCACAGTTCATGGGTTTGAGCCCCACATTGAGCTCTGTGCTAACAATGTGGAACCTGCTTGGGATTCTCACTGTCTCTGCCCCTCTCCCCCAATCTCTCTCTTAATAAATAGATAAACTTAAAAAAATAAATAGGGGGTGCCTGCCTGGATGGCCCAGTCAATTGGGCGTCCAACTTCAGCCCAGGTCATGATCTCACAGTTCATGACTTCAAGCCCCACGTCGGGCTCTGTGCTGACAGCTCGGAGCCTGGAGCCTGCTTCAGATTCTGTCTCCCTCCCTCTCTGTCCCTCCCCCACTAGCGCTGTGTGTGTCTCTACTATGGATAAACACTTTAAAAAATATTTTTAAATAAATAAAAAATGAAATCAGGTCTTGCCATATTATCTGTGAAATTCAGTAACTCTTCCAGATCGCCCAACTGTTTCCCTTTTCTTGAGCATTAGAGTTAGTTCTGGTGTTTTCAGCACTATAAATACTATTTTTAGGAATGTCTTTATATCAGTGAAGTTTCCCTTATGTTGTTATTCCTTGAAAACATATATTCTGAAATTGGTAATTTTGTGCTAAGGAGTAAGTCTTATTACCACTATTTACTGCAAATCTAAAATCCAGAAAAGCCAGTTTACAGAGCTGCAAGTGACTGTGCAACTGTACTTAACTCAACTGTTGCCCTGGTGTAGTTTTCAGGGTTATTTTCCTAGTTTAATACAGACACGTGCCTGAGAGCTGTTGGGGTGTGTTTACTGGCTGACAAGGTGACAGATTTTTCCGTATTAATTTATACGTGTGTTCCCTTATATAGCCCAAATAGAATACTAAGGCTTAATGGTGTATTCTGTATTTTATTTTCAAATCATTTTATTTGGAAAACTTTTCTCCACAAGGTTCACTTTTTCAAAGGAACCTAAAAGGTTCTTCCATAAACACATGCTTCCCTCTAGTGGACACCAAGTTACTTACACAGCTGTCTTACCTCCAAGAAACAAAACTATTAATGAATAAATTTAATTGCTTATGAAACTCTTGGCTAATTTCTTTTTTTCTTACATTTCAATGTTTATTTATATTTGAGAGAGAGAGAGACAGTGTGTGAGCAGGGGAGGGGCAGAGAGAGAGAGAGAAATGGAGACAGAATCTGAAGCAGGCTCCAGGCTCCATGCTGTCAGCACAGAGCCTGACGCAGGGCCCGAACTCAGAAGCCATGAGATCATAACCTGAACCGAAGCATAGAAAAATTCTTTGCTGCAGTTAGATTTGGATTTGATTCTGGGTATCTGAGTGGCTCAGTCGGTTGAGCATCTGACTTCAACTTAAGTCATGATCTCATAGTTCATGAGTTCGAGCCTTACATCAGGCTCTCTGGTGTCAGCGTGGGGCCTGCTTCAGATCTCTGTCTTCTTCCCTCTGCCCCTCACACACCCCCTCTCAAAAATGAACAAATATTAAAAAAATAAATAAGAAACCTTCTAAAAAAGAAACTGGGTTTGATTCATTCCTTTTCTCCATAAATACTAATTATTATGAGCCAATATTTCCAATACTAAAAATATAGCAATGAACCAAGTACTTGTCATCAAAGAAGTTACATTATAGTGTGAAGAAGAGAATGAAAAAATAAGTGCATTACTTGCTGATAAAGGTCAAGTGTTTATATATTCAAAGAAAAATACTCTGTGCAGAAAAATACTCTGCACAGGGTAAAGCAGACACAAGTGTGAGGAGGGAGGGGAGGTGTTGTGAGCATTCTGTCATAAAACCCTGATAGGATGTTTTGAGTAGAGAATCAAAGGGAGCGAGAGGGCAAGCTAAACAGCTACACTGAAGAGCAGCCCAGAACCAGATACGAAGGCCCCTCAGGAAAGCAGGCCGATCTCTTCACACTACAACGGAGTGTAACACACAGTAATGGTTATAGGACACTCAAAAGAACTAAAAATTAAGGGGGGGCCTGGGTGGCTCAGTAGGGTAAGTGTCCAACTCGTGATTTCACCTCAGGTCATGATCTCGAGGTTCATGGGTTCCAGAACCCCACAATGGGCTCTTTGTTGTGCAGGGCTGGCTTGGGATTCTGTCTCCCTCTCTCTCTGCCCCTTCCCTGCTCTCTATCTCTCTCTCTCAAAATAAATAAATAACCATTAAAAAATAAATAAAAAGAAGGAAGGAAAGAAAGGAAGAAAGAAAGAAAAAAATTGGGGTGCCTGGGCCGATTTCAGCTCAGGTCATGATCTCATGGTTCGTGAGTTCAAGCCCCACTCCAGGAAAGCTCAAGCCCTGCTCCAGGCTCCGCACTCTCTCCTTCTCTCTCTGCCCCTCACTCACTTGCACTCTCTCAAAAAGATTTAATTAACTAATTAATTAAATTAACTAATTAATTAAAGAAATAAAAATTTAAAAGGCAGAGTGTTGGTTATATGGTAATCAGAAACAGCCTTCATGTAACACCAAAAATCTCATGCAGACTTACCTCCTCTACCAGCTGGACACCATAATCCCTCTTAAGTGGCTGGATGGTCACACCTCTCCCATTGACAAGCTGAGTTAAGTCAATAGGTTGAGTAGGATCCACTCGACCCAAATCAATAAGATACTGCAATCTATTGAGACTCAAAGGCTGATACTGCCGTCTGAAGCTACAAAACAAAGTAACAATTGGGAAACTCAGTCAAACTTCTCTTCCTGTAAGTTCTTCAAACTGACTCAAAGCTCTGTCCTATATTGTCCTCCCTCGATTTAGATGACTTAACAAAAATAAAAACATCCTGGGGCGCCTGGGTGGCTCAGTCGGTTGAGCGTCCGACTCAGGTCATGATCTTGCGGTTGATGAGCTCAAGCCCTGCATGGGGCTCTGTGCTGACAGCTCAGAACCTGGAGTCTGCGTCAGATTCTGTGTCTCTCTCTGTCTCAAAACTAAGCATTAAAAATAAATAAATAAAATAAAAGCATCGTGAGTGCAACAAAAACACATAATATTGCTTGCTTTTTGTCAATGAAACAAAACCCATAGTTCATTTCATTAAACATAGTTTGCCTCTCTAAGCATTTACTTCACTCAAATAAATTTGTCAAATTTGAATTAGGCATTAACGGAGCTCAAAGTAACCAGAGTAGTTGTCATTTATGGGGTGACTACAATTGTTCAGGTTTTTATATATATTATTGCTAAGCCTCTAACCAACCACACAAAAGCGGGTCTTATATTCTCCTTTGCAGGTCTGAGTATAAAGTCTGGGCTTTTTTTCCTACTAATCCAGGCTAAATCTCATTACCAAATATTAAAACAGAGAAACAACAATAAAAGTTTGACTCAAAGTGAATTTAAATTTCTACCAAGTTTTTTTTTTTTTTTTGGTGATTGTCCATGAAAATCAGGGATGTTTCCTTTAAAAAGCAAAGCAACCTTACCTATGACCTTCATTAAACCCGTATTTTGGGATTCGAATATAAAATGGAGTCTGGCCTCCCTCAAAACCCAGTCTGGGCCGGGTTCCTCTCTGCCGCTCTCCTTTATGGCCTCTGCCACATTTTCTACCTCTTCTCCGACCCCTTCGCCTTCTTTCCTACAAGGAAAGGAAATACCATTCATTGATCCAGTCAACCTGTACCCCCAGTTCACGCTACGTGCCAAGCTCTGTTCTCGGTGCTCTACCCTCCAACACTTTTAAGTTAGCATCAAATTGTGGTTCAAAGGCAAAGTTCCAAGGACGGAATGGAGATAAGGATTCTAGATACGCTGGAAATGAAAACAAAAATCCTAGAAAATCAAACATCCACAACAAACAAGGCTGACACGACATTCAACAACACTTACGTTGTCATTAACTGTAAATACATAACCGTTGCCCTGGTATATTATTTAAACCCAAACTCACAAAGTAATTTTCCTAAATCAACTTCCTGTCCCTTCGTGAAAACAACGAACTGATTTTTTAAATGACAGTGTGCGGGGGCACCTGGCTGGTTCCCTCTCGGGTTGTGAGTTCCAACTCCACGCTGGGTGGAAATCAAATCTTCTTAAAGATAAATAAATGACAGTATGTCAATTAACAGCTTTTCCAGCTGTATGCAGTGATTTGCAGAAAAGACATCCACCGTCATCAACCCAAACCTTTCCCACGAAAATAAAGGTAATGGGAAAGTGCCTTATTTTAAATCCAATTCTGAACGAGACGATCATCTTGTTAATTCCCACCGACTTCGCTCCTCCGCCCCAATTACAGAATTCCGCTTTACAATATAAACCTTCTCGTTACGAATTGGGGCCGTGTGGGAACCCTCCTCCGTGCAGTCGAGACGAGGGCTCGGCAACCCTACGTTCATCCCAACACCCTTCAGGGGAGAGAAGAGACAGGCCGCTTCCGTCGCCCGGTGCGCCAGCGCCTCCCCGCACCGCCACCAGCCGCTTACCGGTTTTCGAGAGCCTGGGTTCGGCTTCAGGTTCGCCAAGCTCACACGGGGAAGGGCCCGGAGCAGCTCCAGAGCCCCCGCCCCGCCGCCCCGCAGGGGACCGGCCATGACCCGCACCGCCACGGCCCTCCAAGGGCGCCCGGGGTCGCCTCGGAGCCCACGTGGTCTCCGCGCGCTGCTTTACGGCCGCCGCCCCACCCTTGTCGTGAAGCCGGAAGTGCGGCGCTCGCGGCCGCTGGGTTTGGGGGCGTCCGGGAGGCCCTGGTGGCGTAGGGGTTTTTGCAGCTTCGCGGTCTCTGTTGCTCTGCATCTTTTTCATGGTTTTAGTTCACTAGGGACGTGAGCATCGTTTGAGGGAGGTGCGTTGACCTTGTCTTGAGCAGACGGCGTTTTCCGCGGCCTTAGAAGAGCGCGCGTCGAAGACGCTGTGCGTTAGAGAGTCCTGGAGTCTGGCCTGGCACGTTTTGCCGGGTCGCCTTGTCCTCTTTATGAGGCAGTGTCTTTCCCGAGCTCCACCTGCAGCTCAGAATCAAATAGCGGGAGCGCTAAGCCCTTGGCGTTGAGCTTCGCCTGGTTACACGCGGTCAGATGCAAAGATCATACCGAAGGTCCAGTTATTAAAATGCCTGGCTCCCACCGTCCTGTGCCTAAGACTGTGTGCGGCCGCATCCCTGGGTCTCTGCTGTGTTGCTTTGGCCGAGCTACCGACATAATTAATTTCGCTTATTATTTAATAATGTTGGAGCCACACTGAGCGCTGTTAAGTCAGCCTTACTCGGTTTCTCTCAACAACCAGTCGTAGAGGTAGATGTTTTTATTTCTTACAGACCAAGAAGCTTAGGCTTGGCAAAGTCGAGTGGCTGGACCCAGGTCTCACCACAAAAGGCAGAGCCAGGATTCACTTAACACTGCCTCCTTACAAAGTAGTGTTTTTTATCATTTAAAATGGAATATCTGCAACACAAAATACGTAAGGTTATTTTCATTCAAAAAACATCTTCCCTACTTTTGCCTTAAGGGGATGTAATATAAAAGACCATGTTCCCTTCTTTTTTTATTCTCTTTACAGTTCACCGTCTTGCTGTGCAGTTGTTCTTCCTAGTTCCCATTAGTTATAAAAATAGTGAAGGTGAGAAATTTTTGGAGGGGAACTACTCCTGTGTTTGCCTAAACATAAGTTATTTTGAATGAAATAGAAAAAAGATGCATGTCTTTAAGCATATTTATGAGCAGGTCACTTAACTTGTTGCCAAGAAATATACAAAGGCAAGGGGCGCCTGAGTGGGTTGGGTTTCTGAGTAGACTTGGGTCGTGAATTCTCGGCTTACGGGTTCCAGCCCCAAGGGGAACTCTGTGCCGACAGCCCAGAACCTGGAGCCTGCTTTGGATTCTGTGTTTGCTCTCACTGCCCCTCCCCCACTCACAGTGTGTGTGTGTGTGTGTGTGTGTGTGTGTGTGTGTGTGTGTGTGAGAGAAACATGAATAAACACAAAATGTTTTTTAAGTAAAAAGAAATACACAAAGGTGAAATCAAATAGGATCTTGCTCCCAGGTTTTTTGAAATCTAGAACAGGAAATATCAAAATTGAGTATTTTTTTAAAGATTTTATTTCTTTTTTTTAATTTCCTTTTAGGATCATCTCTTATATATATATATACACATATATATGTGTATATATATATATATGTATATTTACTTATTTTGAGAAAGAGAGTGAGCAAGCATGCGCGAGTAAGGGAGAGCCTGAGAGAGGAGAGAATCCCAAGCAGGCTGCACACTGTCGCACAGAGCCAAGCTCCATCCAACTCAGGAACCCAGGTAGGAAATCAAGGGTTTGATGGTCAACTGAGTGAGCTACTCTAAAGACTTTATTTGTAAGTAATCCCTACACCCAATGTGGGACTCAAATCCACACCCAAGATCAAGAGTTGCTCACTCCACCAACTGAGGCAGCCAGGAGCCCCAAAGTTGAGTATTTTTCAAAAGGTTAAAAAAAAAAAAAAAAGGAGGCTTCCTGTAGACCTAACAGCACAAGTAGAAGAAAAATACGAGTATGAGCTCTACAAAAAAATATAAAGTACAGACTCTATTTGGAAGTACAAAAGAAAATAGAGAAAAAAGTAGAAACTAGTTCCTGACTTTAAGGGTTTCAATTCGATGTATTTCATCATCTTTTTGTTAGAAATTTCTTCTGGGAAGAAAATTGCAAAATCTATTGCAAAATGTGCCCTAATCTATAGGAAGAGTCACAACTTTTTTCCTCTACCTAGAAAATCGGTGCTTGCCTTAAGTAATGGATTTCTGGGTGAGTGTTAATACTAATAACATTTTTAAACACACAATTTTTATTGAATAAATGAGATACAGGAAATATAAAACAATGCACTGCACTTCCTGGCAGAGATGCTTTTTGTTGTGTAGGTCATGTAATGTTATTGGGGGACATCGGTTAATAATAGTGGAAATAATTGTCGTTAATTGTAGGCTACATGTTTGTTTATCCCATATCCAGCATGTTAATGACGCATATAAAACTGTCAATTTGATGAGTAGCATCTGTGTTCTAAAAATGTAAATTAATGTTGTGTGATAAATAGGTCATTAATCTTACCTTAAGCCTAGGTAAGTGTTACATCATCATTATTATGGCATGAGAATATTTACTAAGCACCCACATGATTGGGGTGTTGCACTGTACCCTGTTTAAATCATTAAGAAGACTTTGTAACAAAACATTTCAGGAGCACCTGGGTGGCTCAGTCGGTCAAGCGTCGACTCTTGATTTTGGCTCGGGTCCTGATACGGTTCTTGAGTTCGAGCCCCGCATAGGCCTCTGTGCTGCGAGTAAGGAGGCTGCTTGGGATTCTCTCTCCCTTTCTCCTTTTCTGCCCCGCCCGTGCTTGCACATTCTCTCTCAAAATAAATAAATAAACTTGGGGCACCTGGGTGGCTCAGTCGGTGAAGCCNGAGTAAACATTAAAAAAATTTTTTTAATAAAATAAACTTAAATCTTCAAATAAAAAAACATTTCAATGACTATTTACGGTCCATGCTGATTCCAGGTGCAGCTAGTAATGTCTACTGCATAATTATATAAAAGGAACGAAATGAACCCTGTAAAGGTGGTACAATTTGAAATTCCTTGGGAAGTCCTCTTTCTCACACACTCCTAATCACTTTTTTGCCACTTATCCAAGGACCCGAAGACTCCATCAACATAGATTAATTCCTTTGAACTGATTTAAAATGAAAATTCTCTGGGCGCCTAGCTCAGTAGGTTAAGCATCTGACTTTGGCTCAGGTCATGATCTTGTAGTTCATGAATTTGAGCCCCGTGTCAGGCTCTGTGCTGACAGCTCAGCTGTTTCAAACTCTGTGTCTCCCTCTTCTGCTTCTCCCCTGTTTGTGCTTTGTCTCTCCCTCTCTCAAAAATAAATAAACATTTAAAAAATGTTTTTAATGAAAATTCTCAAAGTGGGTAGAGAATGAGAGTGGGGAAGTGAAAATAAACGGGGGTTAATTTCATCATACAGGGTACTTTACGGGAACCATAATAAAATACACAAGGAAGAGTCTAATCAACTCAGTCCTCTTTTTTTGACATTAAAAACCAACAAAACAAAAACATGTGCATAAAACTCCTAAATGAGAACACGCATTAAAGAATATTTTGGCAGGGATGGGAACAGAAGGAAAAGAATTTCAGTTATTAGATTATAACTGACTTTTTCTGTGAGTCAAGAACAAGTCACTTTTAGAGTGAGACCAAGAACAGGCTTATTTTGTGTTTATCAGAGTTGAGAATTGGAAAAGAACTGGAGATGAGAGTTTCCTTAGTGAAGAGAGGAGGAACCCAGCGACAGGAGAGCAGTGAATCCCTTTGATACTGAGAGAAAACAATATCAAGTGAGCTAAGAAGAGAGCATGGAAAGGGATGGAAATAAATGTCATCTGGATAAAACCTACCTCGTTTTATCAAAGGTTGGCCCTGACTTACAGGTCTTCATTTATACCTGAATAGTTTTTGTTTTAATTTTATTAAAGTATATTAATGCATGCATTCGTTTGGAGAAAAAGCAAGTAGTACAGAAGAGTCCATAATGAAAAACAGGAATTTTCCCTAGGCAATCACTTTTAACTTTCTGTTTTTATTTCATCTGGTGATTACCTCTATATTTATAAATTAAAATATCTCTGTCACTAATTGTTTTATCAATTTTTTGGACATTGTATGTTCACTTGTCTTAAGATAGATGAAGACTTAGATAATTTAAACTCTTTCCCAGTCTTTTAGTTCTCTCGATGGTAAATGTGTAATTTAAATAACGTGAGTACTTTAAACATCTATTTCTTTTTTTTACTATCTATTTCTTAGATTTTCAACTATCAAAAGTATCCAGAAGCTCCTCACTCCATATAATATGAAGATACTGACTCATCTAACCTCTCACTTTTTGGCCCCTTCTACCGACATCTTTTAGTTATGTATCTTTTTTTAACATTGTCATGGATATAAGTAAGAAGCTATAACAATTACTGGGTTTGCTCTTTCTCTCTAGAGAGAACTAGCTTTCAGGCTAACAGGCTTTCTTTAAATTCAAGATCACAGACCCTAAATTGGTCACCCTACTCCAGTGTCCTAGAGAACTTACTTTTTCACTCTCCACAATGACTATGTTGTATCTTCTTTCTCAGCCAATGATTTTCCCTTCTACTTTAGAAAAAGAAGTCATGAGATAAGGCATTTTGACATATCCCACCACTAAATGCCCAATCCTTCCTATCACTGCATACATTCTCTGTATCCTATTAAAGACAAGGAAGTGGCTTTCCTCCTGCCAGCTTTCAGTCTTTCCACCTGTGATCTGGACTTCCATGCCTCCCACCTGCTTAGGGATTTTGTTGTTTTGAATATCCTTTCTGTTTCCCGCATCAGCATCATCAGTCTCTCCTCATGCTGGGTGGTCTCATAAGCCTATTAAAATGCTATCATTCATTTAAAAAAAAAAAAAGCTATACCTCATTTCTTTATCCCTTCATCCATCCACATCCATTCAGCTGTATCCATCTCTCTGTTTGCTTTCATAGCAAAATTCCTCAAAAGAGTTCTACATAGGCCATCTCTATTTCCTCTTCCTTAATCCCACTTTTTCCTATGAATAACCTCCACGTTGCCAGTTCTGATACGAAATGCAAATCAAAACCACAATGAGGCATTGCCTTGCAAATGTTAGGATGAGTATTGCCAAAACAAAACAAAAGATAATAAGTGTTGGTAGGGGGTGTGGCAAAATCGGAACCCTGTGCACTGTTCGTGGAAATGTACAATGGTGCAGGCACTTTGGAAGACAGTACAGAGATTCCTCAAAAAATTCAAAATAGAACTAGCTCTATGATCCAGCCATTCCACTTTTGGGTATATACCCAAAGGAATCGGAATCAGGATCTTGAAGAGATATTTCCCATGTTTATTGGAGCACGATTCACAATAGCCAAGATATGGAAACTGCCCAAATGTCCAATGAAAGACAAATGGAAATAGAAAATGTGGGATATTAAAACTAATGTAACATTGTGTGGCAATTATACTCAAAATTTTAAGGATATGTGGGATACACATATAACTAGATATTATTCAAACTTAAAAATTAAGGAAATACTACCATTTATGACAAGATGGAGGGACTGGGAAGACATTATGTTAAGTGAAGTCAATTAGTCACAGAAGGACAAATACTGCATGATTTCTCCTCTACAAAGTATCTACAATAGTCAGAGAAGCAAAAAACAGATTGGTGGTTGCCAGGAGGTAGGAGTGAGTTTGATAGGAGCTGAGATGGGAGAGTTGTTTGATGGGCATAAAGTCTCACTTATCCAGGATGAGTAAGTTCTGGAGATCTACATTACAACACTGTGTCTATTGTTAACAATATGGTATGATGCACTAGTTAGAGGGTAAATCTTATGTTGAATATTCTTACCACAAACAAAAAGCCAGGGGACACAAGAAGTTTTTTTGATGTGATGGTTATTCTTTTTTTTTTTTTTAAGTTTATTTATTTAAGTAATCTCTACACCCAACGTCGGGCTCAAATTCACAACCCCAAGACCAAAACTCACCATCCTCCTCTACTGAGCCAGCCAGGTGCCCTGGCGATGGATATTCTTATTACCATGATTGTGGTGATGGTATCACGGGTCTACGTTTATATCCAAACTCATTGAAATATACACATTACTCGTGTACAACTTTTGTATATTATGCCTCAAAAAAGCTGAACAAAATTGAAATTCTGTTCTTTTAAAGGAGTGCTTAGCATCATTCAAGGCAGTTGATCACTTGGTCCTTAAAACACTTTGTTTGATTTCTGGATAGCCTACATTTTTGGTTTTCTTCTTCCATCCTGGTTGATCTCGCTCACTTTCACTGGGCTGTCCTAAACTATCTGCCCTCTAAATGTTGAAATTTAGGGGCACCTGGGTGGCTTAGTCGGTTGAGCGACCGACTTTGGCTCAGGTCATGATCTTACGGTTTGTGGGTTCGAGCCCTGCATCAGGCTCTGTGCTGACAGCTAGCTCAGAGCCTAGAGCCTGCTTCGGATTCTTTGTCTCCCTCTCTTTCTCTGACCCTCCCCTGTTTACACTGCCTCTCTCTCTCTCAGAAATAAATAAAACATTAAAAAAAATTTTTTTAATAAATAAATGTTGAAATTTATTTTTTATATGCAGGTATTCCCTCAAGGTGATCTTAAATGGTTTACAGATTCTCAGATTTATATCTGTATCCCAAATTAGAGTTCAACTTGTACGTATCCAGCTCCTCAATTGATATCTCGACTAAGGTGTCTTCTTAACATCATCAAACGGGGATTCGAGATTTCCAGCACTCTACCACATCTTCCCCAAACTTCTCCTCCCTTATGTTCCCCATGTCAATAAATGGCACCTTCATTTCCCTAGTTATTAAAGCCAAAACCTAAGAGTCATTCTTACTGCTCTTCTTTCCCTATTTCATACATCAACAACACCTATTTCTCTTAAACACCATGCTGGTTCAACCCACCACCATTTTGCCTAGAACAATGCTACAGTCTACTGATGACTATTTTCACTTCTACCGCTGCCCCCTTCTAATCCATTTTCCAAAAGTAGTCAGAATGTCGATACCCTTCAGTGGCTTCCCATTGCACCTGAATAAAATGCAAACTTCTTACCAAGGACTATAAGAATCAGGCTGACCTGATTCCTTCCTGTCTCTCTATCCTCAAAGTGCTGGGAATACTTCAGTGAATTAATTAAATAAGCAAGTCCTTTTTTTTTTTTTTATTTTAAGGGGGAAGGGGGAGAGAGAGTCCCAAGCAGTCTCCACGCTCTGTGGGGTCTGACTCAGGGCTTGATCTCATGACTGTGAGACCATGACCTGATGCAAAATCAAGAGTTGGGTGCTTAACTGACCTACTGAGCCACCGAGGTGTCCTAGGCAAGTCTTATTATGGAGTTTTCTGGGTTATTTCGGGGGCGGGGGGGAGATATAATAAATAAGTTCAAATAAATAAAACTATTTCTGAGAATAAAGAGTACCATGGAGACAATTAAACAGGGGATTATGTTAGAGAAGAACTGATATTTGTGGTGTCTTTTAGACTGAGTGGTCAAAGATTGCCTCTCTGAAGGGACATTTGAACCAAAGGACACAATAGAATTTTTAGCATTTTCTAAGCAAAAGTTTATTTTGTATTTTATTTGTATTTATAGTTGTAAGTCTCTTTTTATACCTAATCATATTACTCTTTCTCCTAGCTTCCCCAGAAGTAGTCACTACTCTGAATTTAGAATTTATCCTTCCTATGCACTTCTTTGTACTTTTACTCTACCTCTATATATCCGTTATCAATCTATAATATTTTGAGATTTGGGCTTCTGGCAATGATGGGGCAAGAACTGAATAATAACCAAGAACACAATTTATCTTCCCACCTCATACAACAAAACAACCAGACAAAATATACAGTATCTTGGCTTCCAGATATTAGGCAACAAGCATTTCTCTGAGAGAAATGAAACAAAAAATTCGAGCTATATTATTGTTCCAATTGATGGCCTAGAGTGAATTTCCAGGCTGTATACTGGGAAGAAGTACAAGAGAGGCCTCTGGTCTCCCAGAGGGGAAGAGAGAGAGCTTGCACAGGGAAGGCCTGCTAGCATTTATGGGATCAAGTACAAGAGAAGAGAAAGCTGTTCAGGGAGAGGTCCAAACGAGTACTGGTCAACACATGTGTGTGAAGAAACCACTCAAGGCCAGTGAACAACCATGAGAAAGATTCAAGCAGAAGATTTTCCAGAGTTCACTTAGGGCTAGGAATACGGTATCTTTCCACTAGCCAAATGGAAAAAATAATAAAAAAATAAATAAAAAGATTCCTAACACAAGGACATTTTCAAAATGTTACCACATAAGTGTGGGGACCAAATTAGCCCTACAGTCAGTGGACCCGCCTAGCAAAGTGAAAAAGCAAGCCTCAAACAGACCAATGTAACACGTGACTTAACTCTATTCCAAAACAAACACCAAAACCATTTGAGGAAAAAAATGCAGAAACTCCAACAACTAACAAAATAACAAAAATAATCCACATAAGCATATTGTAAAAGAAAAAAATTAACAGAAAAGCAAACAGGCAAGAAAGAAATGAAAAAAAAAATCGATCAATATAAGTAGATCCAGAAACGACAGAGATGACAGAAATAATTGGCAAGAATGTTTCTTTTTTTTAATTTTTTTAATTTTTTAATTTTTATTTTTTACAAATAGTTTATTGTCAAATTGGTTTCCATATAACACCCAGTGCTCATTCCCACAAGTGCCCCCCTCCATGCCCATCTCCCCACTCCCCCCACATCCATCAGTNGAATGTTTAAACAGTAAATATAGTTCATATGTTCAAGAAAGAGAAAGGATAAGCATTTTAAGGAGATATGGAAGGTGTTAAAAAAATATCTATTGCCCAACAATGTAAATACACTCAACCCTCCTGAACTGTACACTTACAAATTTTGGGTCGTGTGTTTCACCACAGTTAAGAATTTTGCTAATCTAAAAGACAACAAACAGGGGCACGTTAGTGGCTCAGTTGTTTGAGCATCTGGCTTCGGCTCAAGTCATGTTCTCATGATCAAGCTGTGTATTTGGTTCTGTGCTGACAGCTCAGAGCCTGGAGCCTGCTTTGGATTCTGTGTCTCCCTCCCTCTCTGCCCCTCCCCGACTCGTGCTCTGTCTCTCAAAAATAAATAATAAAAAAAGTTAAAAAAATTGCTAAAATAAAGGACAACAAACAAACCACAAACAAATGTCTAGAGGTGAAAAAGATAATGTCCAAGAAGAAAATGGTATGGATAAAATTACAAGCAAGTCATATACTGTGGATAAAGAGCAACAAACTTAAAGACTTAATGGAAATTATTTACAATGAAAGAGAGGAAATACTGGGGAAAATATATATCAGTGAGCTGTAGAATAACATCAAGTGTCCTAATTTCAGTTATAACTGCATAACTAAATAGGAGGGAAGATGGGACAAGAAGTTTTGAAGAATTAACGGATAAAATTTTTCCAAATTTAATTAAAACTATTAAGTCACTGGGGCGCCTGAGTGGCTCAGTCGGTTGGGTGTCTGACTTCGGCTCAGGCCGTGATCTCGCGGTTTGTGGGTTCGAGCCCCGCGTCAGGCTCTGTGCTGGCAGCTCAGAACCTGGAGCCTGCTTCACATTCTGTGTCTCCCTCTCTCTCTGACCCTCCTCTGCTCATGCTGTCTCTCTCTCTCTCTCTCTCAGAAATAAATAAAAACATTAAAAAAACTATTAAGTCACCAAAAAAACCCTATTAACTCACATGCCTAAGAAGCACAATAAACGCTAAGTAAAATAAACCAGAAAACAACACCAATGTTCTCGATAATTACATTGCATAAAAGCAGTGATAAGGAATACACTTAAAAGCAGCCAGAAAATCAAAACACCAGTACAGAAGAACAAAGGTGAGAATGACAACAGATTTCTCACAGGAATGAATGAAAACCAGAAGACAGGGAGTGAAAGGAAAACTGTAGTCATATAAAATTCTACATTTACATTCTGTAAATATACATTTCAGGAATGAAAGTGAAATAACTATTTCAGACATATCAAAGCTTTCATTCATTTGAGTAAATTTTTGTATATGATGTGAGATAGCTGTCCAACTTCATTCTCTTGTGTATAGATATCCGATGGAGAATTAATTTTTGGCCAAGGTGCCAAGAGACTTAGAGGAAATTATAATCTATTCAACGGATAATAATGGACAATCAGACAGCCATATGCAAAAAAAAAAATCTCAATCATTATTTCATACCATATGAAAATATTAGTTCAAGATGGATCATAATAAATCACCTAAATATAATAGCTAAAATTTAATCTTCTGGAAGAAAACAAAGGAGAAAATCTTAGTGATGTTGGGTTATGCAAAAATTTCTTAAAGCATAAACTACAATAAAAGGCATAAACTATAAAAGAACTATCGATAAATTTGATTTCATGAAAATTAAAACTTTTACTCTTTAAAATGCATATAAGAAAGTGGAAAGTTCGGCCACAGATTGGGAGAAAGTATTTTTTTAATGTTTATTTTGAGAAAGAGAGAGAGCAAGGGAGGGGTACAAAAAGAGAGGGGGAGAGAGAGAGAGAGAGAGAGAGAGAGAGAAAGAGAGAGAATCCCAAGCAGGCTCTGTATTGTCAGTACAGAGCCTGATGTGGGGTTAAAACTCATGAATGGTGAAATCATGACCTGAGCCAAAATCAAGTGTCCAATGCTTAACTGACCGACCCACCCAGGCGCCCCTGAGAGAAGTATTTTTAAAACATGTATTTGACAAGGTATATGTAACTAAGTATTTGTATAATTCTTACAACGCAATAATATTAAGACAACCCAGTTTTAAAAAATGGATGAAAGATGTGATGTATATAAAAGAACTATTTTGGAGAATATTTTACCAGGTTTTTAAAGAGTGAAGGCTTCACCTACTTGATTGAGCAGTCCCACTCTAAGAGAAATGTTAGCACATGTTCACAAGAAAACTTGTACAGGATTGGTAATGGTAGCTTCTTTGTAATAGCCCCAAAGTTGAAACAATTCAAATGTTCACCAGCAGATGAACAGAAAAACAAATAATGGTATGCCATGGAATGCTACTTTAGCAATTTAAAAAATGAACAATTGATGCAACAATATGGATAGATCTCTAAATAGTGATGCTGAGTAAAAGAAGTGCTAGAAAATGATCAGAGGTCTCTTGGGAATGTACCACAGAGGGAAGTGACAGGGACAGATTACAAAGGAGCCAAGAGAACTTTTGTGTGTGAGGCATATGTTCATTATTTTGACTGCAGTGATAAATTCAGGAGTATATAATAAAACAAAACTCCTCAAATTACACACTTTATATATGTGCAGTTCGTTTTCTGTCGTGTTATATCTCAATAAAATTGCTGAAGGAAACAATATATGATTTCTTCATAGGCTTCTAAACTTATAAAATTTTATTTTTTTGTTTGTAGTTTGTTTTTTAAAAATTCACCATTGTGGAGCGCTTGGGAGGCTCAGTCGGTTAAGCCTTCGACTTCGGCTCAGGTCATGATCTCACAGTTTGTGAATTCAAGGCCCATGTCAGCACAGAGCCTGGAGCCTGCATCAGAATCTGTGTCTCCCTCTGCCCCTCCCCAGCTTGCTCTCTGTCTCTCTCTCAAAAAATAAATAAAATAAATAAAAATTTTTTTTAAAATATTTGAAATTAAAAAAATTTTAGCATTGTTTTTGGGGCACCAGAGTGGCTGAGTTGGTTAAGCATCCATCTCTTGATTTCATGATCTCATGGTTCATGGGATGGAGCCCTGAATCAGGCTCTGTGCAGAACTTGGGATTCTCTTTCTCCCTTTCTCTCTGTCCCTCCCCAGCTCTCTCTTTCTCTCTGAAAATAAATAAATGAGCATTTTAAAAATTCAGCATTATTTTTGAAACCTGCTCATGTTGCTGTATTTACCTATCATTCATACATTGTCACCTTTGTATAATTTCATATGAAAATAACCATTAATTCATCCATTTACTGTCAATAAGTGTTTAGGTAACTCTTAATTTTTCACCGTACATAGTGATGCTTTGTAAGGGTTTCCAAGGCATGTCTCAGAGTAGTTGTCGGGTCCTAGCTGCTGTTGACTTTAGAAAGTAAAAACTGCTGGTTATTTTACCAGCAAAAGATGGGTTTGTTCAGGAATAAAAATGAAGTATAATCTGGTACAAATAAACTGTGGCAAAACCAAAGGTAAGTCCGGGGAACAAAGGGGAGGTATGTTATTATTAGTATTTTCTGTTAAGGAGGAAAGGGGTTAAGTTGGGAAGGTTGCTATAAACTAAAAGTCCATCTGAGTAAATTGGGAATTTGACATTTGGTAACTTCTCTTTGGCTGAGCTGTTTGGGAGGTATAGGGGCAGAAGGAAAAAAACAGCTCTTGCTCAAGCTCAAATAGTAGAGAAGTATCCACCTGCAAAAGGAAGCCCAAGTAAGGTCAAGTCTATGTCCTCCCCGTGGGGTCTGCAATTCACCAGGCATGGTAGGGCAGAACTCCCCCTGCCCAAACCTCCGCATTCTGTTTCAGTGAGGTTTCTTTGTTACTAATTGTCTCACACTGCACATCTGTAACTTCACCAGATCTTTCCCAACTGTTCTTCAGTTTCATTCCATTTTGTCAGTAGCAGTGTATGCAATTTAACCTTGTTTGTTCTTTCCAATAGCACACATCTAAAGTAGTAAATTGTCTTAATTTGCATTTCTTTCATAATTTGAAACATTGGGCACTTCCTTGTGTTAGTCTTTTGGATTTTCTCTTCTGGAGGTTGCCTACCAGTCAGTGAGAGGAATGATGGAGAAGCCACCTGAATTTTCTCTCAAAGGTAGACGGGTATTCTCTCTGCTGAAAAACCCATTTTTCTATTGATTTGAAACGTTACCCTTACCATATACCTATTTCTCTTATGTTTTATTTTTCTTGCAGTTTTAATTCTGTTCTAGAAACAAATCCATGTAACTGAGGGAATTCAGTAAATGATCCCATCTACTGTACTTTCTTACACTGGGAATTTACTTCTGTAACTCTAGGTGATCTTGATGGGCAGAGAAAACACTTTTGATTCTACTCTCTTAGGAATTGACAAAAAGACAGATTAACAGGAGAGAAAGGTTTATTTCATATGCCTATGTTGGGGACCTCACAGAAATGACACAGAAACTCTAAAGACTTGGAGCACCTAGGGGTGCCTGGGTGGCTCAGTTGGTTAAGCGTCCGACTTCAGCTCAGATCATGATCTCACGGTTTGTGGGTGCGAGCCCTGTGTAGCGTTCTGTGCTGACAGCTCAGAGCCTGGAACCTGCTTCGGATTCTGTGTCTCCCTCTATCTCGGCTCCTTCCCTGCTCACTCTGTCTCTCTCTCTCTCAGAAATAAATAAAACATTAAAAAAATTTTTTTTAAAGACTTGGAGCACCTAGTCCATGGAACATGCGATCTTGATCTTGGGGTCATGATTTTGAGCCCTATGTTGGTCTTCGAGATTACTTAAGGAGGGAAAAAAAAACTCAAGAGAGGTAGTCAGACATGGAGGCTTAAGTATCATTTTAAGAGAGAGAAATAAATTTATGGAGAAATGATAAGACAAAGAAAAAAGGGTTTTATTTAGCAAAGTTTCTTTGTGAAAGACCATTTTCGTGCCAGCTTTCTGTTGTCTTTGTGGCCATAAATCTCCCCCCAGGAGAGGAGATTTATGGCAGTCCTCATTTCTTAGAGTTTCTGGTCTTAGATAAAGGAAACCCCCAGATGGCCTCTTTCTTCATCTATTGTTTCTCAAAGCAAAATAATCAATATGCCAAATGGCATAATTTGGGGTAGTGTATTCTGATCTCCTTCAATGTCATGGTTGGTAGGGTGGGTACCTCAAATTGCTGTATTTCTTTTTTATATTCCTGGATTTTCCTACATGTCTATTCTCCACATTTATGAATTTTAGAATTATCTTAGAAAATTAGAAAATATTATTAGGATATTCAAAATAATTGCTATCAAAGTATAAATTATTGGGATTGTAATGGAAGTACATTGTACTAGCAATTCTGAGCAAATTAATAACCTTATAATCGTGCATCTTCCTGTCCGATTATTTGACTTTTCTTGTACCTTGGTGCCTTCATGCTTTTTCTGATATAGCTCTGATACATTCTTGTTAAGTTTTGCTTGAATATATTTTTTAAAACTTCTTTTGCAAATATTTTTCTCTTTTACTCTAACCAGCTATTGGTTGCAGCTGGAAAAACCACTCATTTTTGTATATTGATTTAGTAACTGGCTATATTGCTAATTTCTAGTTTGTAATTTCTAAATAGCTTTTATTAAATTTTCCCTATTTTCTGTTAATTCTGAAAGTCATGATAATTTTGTCTTTTTTCAATTATATTTTTTTCATTCCCTTACCGGAGGAAAAGCGATCAATTAATTAGAACATTGAGGTTCTTTAGTGCATGTACGACTTGGGAGTATCTTGCAGGGATAGTAGTATTTGGACAGGTAACGGGGGGCAGGTGACTGAAACAACATCAAACTGAGAGGCCCAACTCCCCACTGTTGGAAGTTGATTGTTAGGACGGATTGGTGCCCCTGGAACTATACATATTACATCAGAAAAAGTCACATGCTAGGGAATATGTCCTTTTCACACTAGGAACTACAGATAGCATTTATTTACATCACAACCAAATACTTAAAAGCCTGACATAAACACGTATACTCATTGGGAAACGAACGAGTCACAGTATCATTTTCAATAAAGCAGCATCAATTTAACATTTTTGAATTCTCAGACCTCAAATCCAAGATAAAGAGTCATAACAACCGTACCAATAAGATCCCCAATCCTTCAGCATTCTGGTCACCATGTGAATTAAAGTGAAGTGGGTTTTTTAAACCCTTTTGTTCCCCAGGTTCCTTCCCCACCTCAGGCGATACTCTCTAAAGATTGTATACATCCTTCAAGTTTCTCCACCTAATTGTTAACTTCTGAAGTTCAAGGCGTTTGGCTTTACGTGTTTCTGCCTCTTATCCCCTGCGGGGGACGCAGTGATCGGCTTTGAGCCACCGTGCAGAAAAGGGGCCATCCAATCTTGTGCTTGATCAGCACAGTGTCAATAGTCGTCAGTCATATTGTGAATCTTCGGTGCAATCGAGTGTTCTCCTTCCCAGGTGAAGTTTAAAGGCGGAGGGGAGCCGACCCCCAAACTGCACACTGCTAGAGCCCCGAACGGACACACAGCGAGAGCTCCACCGGCCTCTCCCCTTCCAGTCCCTCCTGACTCACGACCCAGAGTACACCCAGGCTTTGGGAAACAAAGGAATGCATATCTGGGACTGGGTACGGCCGGCTTTGGGGATCATTCTTTTCATTACGGGGCCCCAGGAGAGGACGATAAAGGTAGGCTCCGGGGGCCACGCTGCCGGCCTGGGCCTCCGCGCNTGCGCTCTTGTTCTGAACTAAAGAAGTTTGAAAATGTCGTGTCTCACAAAATCAGAGGTGCTTGGTTTGGTTTGGGGTTTTTTTTGTTGTTGTTTGTTTTGTTTTTAGGAGACTTGTGTATGAGGATCTCAAACTTATTTGTACAGCCCCCCCCGTCCCCCGTACCCCCGCCCGGAAGTTCCTTTTTGCGATGGAAAAATTCTACAGCTTATTCGAGGCTTTCATGGTCTGACTCTAAGGAGACAAGATCTTTTTCTTGAAATGGGTGGTCACTTGCCCTTAAGAATGTCCATCTGGGGCCGCGTTATCTTCGGAACTCAAGGAGGGCAGTGAAGGATTTTGTGTCTCTGAACAGGTCTGCAGAGATTAACTTGCTGAAGGCAGCGTGGTGTAATTCTGGCACGCACCTGAGCCAGAGCCTCCGTGCCTAACACTTCTCTGTGGGGTTGTTCAGACATTTATTAATTTTTCCTCTTCTCTTATAGGTGATTTTCCTTCACGGATTGGGAGATACAGGGTAGGTACTGTTGTTAGTAATGAAATGGGGTTATGCATCTATTTACACCATCAAAGATTAATTAAGACCTTTAGGACTGTATAAATAGAAGACTGCTGTTATAATGCCCTCCAGTCCCGGCATCAGATGCAACCTTTTCGTTTTTGAAAACTCCCGGGATTTTTCTCTCCTCATCTTAAATGTGTCACGTTTCATCTCATGTTTCTGGAATGTATTAAAGTTGCAAACTCTAATGTGAGTCGCTGAGGGTATTTGGTGGAATGTTTTAGAGCTATTGTGCAGCGGAGACTTTTATAGAGGAGTTAAAATTTCAGTGTGGGTTGAGAAGTGATTGGTTTTGATAAGAGAATTAATAGCAGTGTGAGGTATACAGTCTTCTAATTCAGAGCTTAGATAGTCCCTTAAAAGAAGAAATCAGTTGAAGTGAAGGCCACTCAAAGATATATTATTTGAAGGCTGATGAGACAAGTTTTGTTGCGCTAACTTTAGATACATGACTTATCTTTCCCTTGGGCTTTTTCCTGTATTGAGAGGTATTTGTTCTTGAAAGGGTTTTGTTGTTGTTGTTGTTGTTTTTTTAATGTTTTATTTATTTTTGAGACAGACAGACTGTGTGAGCTGGGGAGGGGCAGAGAGAGAGGGAGACAAGAATCTGAAGCAGGCTCCAGGCTGGGCTGTTGGCACAGAGCCTGACGCGGGGCTGGACTTAATGAACCTGGAGATCATGACCTGAGCTGAAGTTGAACACTTAACCCACTGAGCCAGCCAGATGCCCTGAGAGATTTGTTTTTCATGTAAAGCTGTGATTATCAAGGGCACCAGACAGGCTCAGTCAGTAGAGCATGTGGCCATTGATCTCACAAGTTGAGTTCAAGCCATGTTGGGTGTGGAGCAGCAGTGATTATCCATTTGAAACTTGGGCAGAATTACAGAACTGGAAGAAAACGGAAGATAGATATATTTGTGATAAAGTAATCAGAAAGTAGCAAATGTTCTTTACGAGGAGGTGTTGGGCTAGTTGAATTGTTAAAAGTGACTCCTAAGTACTCTTTTATGTCAACTAAGTAGAAGTACATGATCTTGTATGGAGTTGGGGCAGAGGTTGCAGGAGTCTTTGTGGCAACCACGTTGTATTGTGAAACTGACAAGACCTTTTCTTACTATCATTTAACTGAAGAGAGGCGCAGAGAAGCTCTTTTACGGCCCAGCCCTTCTTGATGCTGAGAGTCAGGGAGGAACTTGCTACCCTATAACTTTCCCTCTGCGGGATCTTGAAGAATCAGTCTGAGAGGAGAGCGTGTCAGTGCAGGAAGATTCTCCGTAGACCCCAGTTTAACCAGATTCCATAAGCTGAAGTTAAAGAGGGAAAATGACGAAGACAGCGAACAACGAGAGATTAAATTTACCAAGAGCATCCATGGCGCCTTGACTAAGAATTAAGTTTATGTAAAAAATTAAAGGTCTCCAATTCCCAAAATACTTGGCGAGATAAAGAAAAGCTCACTCTGAATCGGTCCCATGACTACATGGTGAAACTCAGAAGCAATCAGTCTGACAAGTGGCAATTTCATGTTCAAAATATATGTCAGGTTAAGTTGGCGGATGGTAGGGATTAAGTGACTCAGTTTGTTGCTACTTGCCTTATTTTTCCTTTCTGGTTAAGATTCTTTTTTGTAGAACCATCCAAGGCATACTGTCATAGGTTTCCAAGTCTGTGTCTTTTAGATTGCTTGTGAAAAAAATGGCAACCAGTTAACGGTTAGAAGACCCATGTAATTCTATGTTTTGATGATTCTAATAATACTCCCCACAGTTTTATTTCTGAGATTGGTGCTCATTTTACTACATGTGTGTTTATCATGGTAGTGATTTTTTTTCCTTAAAAAGTTTTTTTTCAGTGGTGTCTCTTATTTAGCTGTGTCTTACTGCCTATAGCATATGCACTAGCATGTTTAAAGCTCCGAAGAGTTCTGCTGTAAAGAAGCACCTATGATAAAGTGTTCCTTATAACATGTATAATAAACTGTGAAACTGGTATTCAAAGAAATATGCTTTAGACTATACCGCATGGTGTGAGATCACAGTTTTCCTTCCAAAATAAAAATAACTCTTGTTATGATGATGCAAATGTCATATTTGTATTGTAAACAAATTCAAACTGTAAATATGAGAGGAGAATGAAAGTTCGTTGAAATCCCAAAGCCCAGAGATACTTATTGTTGATAGCATTTTAAGAAATTTTTTTAAATTTTTTGATGTTTTACTTATTTTTTAAAATTTTTAATGTTTTATTTATTTTTGAGAGAGAGAGAGAGACAGCATGAGCAGGGGAGGGTCAGAGAGAGAGGGAGACACAGAATCCAGACAGGCTCCAGGCTCTGAGCTAGCTGTCAGCACAGAGCCTGACGCGGGGCTTGAACCCATGAACCGTGAGATCAGACCTGAGCCAAAGTTGGATGTTTAACCGACTGAGCCACCCAGGCATCCCAAGAAAAGTTTTATTTTGAAATATTTTCACATTTGCTTAAGAGTTCCAAGAATATCGTCTCCTCAATACCTTTTACCCAGATTCACTTATCTCTGTTTATTGAATATGTTTTTATGTTTGTTGAACCCCCTGAGGGGAGATTACGGTTATCCTGATTGTTTATTTCCAAACCCTTTAGCATGTTCCTGACCACAGGAGAGTCTTTGATGTAACCCCAGAACCATATTTGGGACATGGAGCACTTATTTAATAGTATTATCTAATATAATAGTTATTCAGACTTTTCCAGTTGTCCCAGGAATGCCCTTTATAGTAATCCCCTCCTGTTGGATTCTACCTCCTGGTCACACTTTGCATTTTAGCTCTTGTATCTCTTTAGTTTCTTAATCGAGAGCAGTCCCTTAGCTCTTGGTGTTTCAGAACATTGACATGTTTGCAGAGATCAGGCGAGTGCCTCAGTTTGGGTTTGTTTGCCATTTCCTCAGGATCAGATTCATTCGATTAGTTTCTGCATTTTTGATGATTCTGCAGGTGATATGTCCTGTTCATCGCATTGTGTCCGGATACAAATGTCAGCATTTGTCGCCTTGCTGTTTGTTGCTCACTTGGGTCCCTTGACCAAGGTGGTCTTTTCCGGGTTTCTCCACTTCTTGACCCTTTGTAGTTAAAAAGCAACTTATAAGGAGATACTTTGACAGTTTGCAAATTGCACGTTACACTTTTACCCAATGTTCTTAGCATCTGTTGACGATTCTTGCTTGACTCCGTAGTTAATATGATGTGATTTCTAAGTCTGTCACTCTTTATGTTCATTGGTTAGCCCCTACCCATTTTTTTGCATGGGCTATCGATGTAAGTAATGGGATTCCATCATTATTACTGCGCTTTAAATTTTTTAACTTTTTTAGGGGGACCTGGGTGGCTCAGTTGGTTAAGTGTCTGACTTCCGCTCAGGTCATGATCACATGGTTCGTGGGCCCCACATCAGGCTCTGTGCTGATGGCTAGCTCAGAGCCTGGAGCCTGCTTCAGATTCTGTGTGTGTGTGTATGTCTCTCTCTCCCTCCTTGCCCCTCCCCTACTCACGCTCTGTCACACTGTCTCTCAAAAATGAATAAACATTAAATAAAAAAACCTGTAAATTTGCATAAACGTTTACCAGAAGTAATGTTTAGAGATCCTGATACTCTCTCAATCAGATGACCCAGTTGATAACATCTCTGACACCTTTGGGATATGCTGAAGGAGTATTGCCTCATTACTCTATAAAATTTCAGTGTGTATTTTGAAAGTACACGGACATTTCCACATCACCACAGTTAACCATCAGATAAGAAGTTAACATTGATCTAAAACTATCATCAAATATCTTGGTTCTGTCATCACATTTTCTTGATTTGACCCAATCATGTCTCTTACGGGCCCAGGATTCAATTCAGGATCACATGTTGCATTTAGGTATCATTAGTCTCCTTCAGTCTAGAGCAGTCTTTGTCTTTCATGACTTTCACACTTTTTGAGAATGCAGGCCAATGACTTTGTAGAATGTCCCTCAGTGTGGGTTTATGTGATGTCGCCTTCTTTTTTTTGTTTGTTTCTTTTTTTTTATAATAGTTTACTGTCAAGTTGGTTTCCATATAACACCCAGTGCTCATCCACACAAGTGCCCTCCTCCATGCCCATCACCCGCCTTCCCCTCCCCCCCATCTGCCCTCAGTTTGTTCTTGGCATTCAAGAGTCTCTCATGGTTTGCCTCCCTCCCTCTCCCCACTATTTCTCTCCCACGGTCCCCCATTAAGTTCCTCCTAATCCTCCTATACGTGCAATCATATGGTATCTGTCCTTCTCTGCCTGACTTATTTCACTCAACATAACACCCTCAAGTTCCATCCATGTTGCTACACAGGCCAGATAGTATTCCATTGTATAGATAAACCACATCTTGATCCATTCGTCCGTTGATGGAAACTTAGGCTCTTTCCATGTTTTGGCTGTTGTTGAGAGTGCTGCTATGAACACTGGGGTACATGTGCCCCTATGCATCACCACTCCTGTATCCCTTGGGTTAATTCCTACCAGTGCTGTTGCTGAGTCATTAGGAGTTCTATTGTTAATTTTTTGAGGAACCTCCACACTGTTTTCCAGAGGGGCTGCACCAGTTTACATTCCCACCAACAGTGTAGGAGGGTGCCCATTTCTCCACATCCTCACCAGCATCTAGAGTCCTCTGGTTTGCTCATTTTAGCCACCCTGACTGGCATGAGGTGGTATCTCAGTGTGGTTTTGATTTGTATTTCCCTGATGAGGAGGGATGCCGAGCATCGTTTCATGTGTCTGTTGGCCATCTGGATGTCCTCTTTGGAGAAGTGTCTGTTCATATCTTCTGCCCATTTCTTCACTGGGTTGTTTGTTTTTCGAGTGTGGAGTTTGGTGAGTTCCTTATAGATTTTGGATATTAACCCTTTATCTGATATGTCATTTGCAACTATCTTTTCCCATTCTGTCAGTTACCTATTAGTTTTATGGATTGTTTCCTTTGCTGTGCAGAGCTTTTTGTCTTGAGGAGGTCCCAATAGTTCATTTTTGCTCTTGATTCCCTTGCCTTTGGGGATGTGTCAAGTAAGAAATTGCTGCAGTGGAGGTCAAGGAGGTTGCTTCCTGCTTTCTCCTCTAGGGTTTTGATGGTTTCCTGTCTCACGTTCAGGTCCTTTATCCATTTTGAGTTTATTTTTTGTGTATGGTGTGAGAAAATGATCTGCATGTTCATTCTTCTGCATGTTGCTGCGCAGTTCTTCCAGCACCATCTGTTAAAGAGACTGTCTTTTTTCCATTGGGTACTCTTTCCTGCTTTGTCAGAGATTAGTTGGCTGTACACTTTTGGGTCCAAATCTGAGTTCTCTATTCTATTCCATTGGCCTGTGTGTCTGTTTTTGTGCCAATACCATACTGTCTTCATGAAGACAGCTTTGTAGTAGATGTTGCCTTCTGACTTAAGCCTTTTTGACCAGAATAGCACAGGTGTTGCAGTGTTCATCTCAGTGGATTGTATCAGACACATACTGTGTTGGTTTTTGTTTACCGGTGATGCTGCATTTTTCACCTGGTGAAGATAGTGTTTGCTCTGTTTCTCCACAGTAAAATTAGCATGTGTATTACTTAAAAATATTTTGTGGGGAGCTGTAGCACACTATGAGTCTGGAGTTCTCTCCCGTCCAGCAGGAGAGGGGATAACAGAATTGAATACAAGAGATGCTAATGTCCGGGAGGAGATAAGAGCCCCGACCAGGGGTTTCATCTCTGTATTTGTTGAGCTCACAAGATACTACCCACATAGTGACCATGAAGAAAACAAGATCTTATACCCATGAACATGGAGAAAACAACCAGGCAGTGATCATTAACTTGTGTGTGTAAGAAGCAGAGGGTCTGGAGGACAAGTGGAGTTTGTGATTAAAGTACAAGAGTCTGGGGCGCCTGGGTGGCTTAGTCGGTTAAGCGTCTGACTTTCGCTTGGGTGATGATCTCACGGTTCGTGGGTTTGAGCCCCATGTTGGGGTCTGTGCTGACTGCCAGCTCGGAGCCTGGAGCCTGTTTCAGTCTGTGACTCCCTCTCTCTCTGACCCTCCCCTGCTCACGCTGTCTCTCTCTCTCCTAAAAATAAATAAAACATTTAAAAAAAATAAATAAATAAAGTACAAGAGTCTGTTGGCAACAGATGAAAAGTAGTTTTCCTGAAGGTGATGTAATAAGTTATAGAAGCTTATAATAATAAGCTACTCATGATCCCGTAGCAGTATCTTGCTAGCTCACCTTGGGTGCTTTCGCCCTGGGGTGGCAGCGTTCTGTCCTAAGCTTTTTTCTAACCCATTTATGTAAGTTGAACCTGTTTCCCCACAGGGAGATGCTTTGATATTATGAAAACGTATGTTTCTCACCAAATTTTCTCCTATGGATTTAGTGTCCATTAGTGATTTTTGGCCATATCTATTATTATGAAACTTCCAAATGACAATCTCTTGAAAATATCCTTCATTCTAGATTTTTTATTCATTGGCATTTCTCCCTTCTCCCTTATTTATTATGTATGCATATATTCATTTATTCATTTTAAAGTGTCAGATCAGGACAGACTCTTGGATTGCTTTTTAACTCTGAGGGTTACAAACTGTTAAATCTATCATATTTTTGATGGTCAAATCGTCCTGTACTTGGCTAGCAGAGCCCCATCAAGCCACTCTTACGGGATGTGTCTCCATCATTCCTTGAGCACTTCCTTGCTTTCTGGTGCAGCAAGCTCTGTTCCAGGGTCATCTTCTATTTTCCTGCTTCAGTCTTGGGACTCAGCCATTTTTTTCAAGAGCTCTGGTTCCTCTTAGTAGAGAATATTATTTAGGAACCAAGACCTGAGTGCTGTATGTGGTTATTGAAGGAATCGTTACTTCTAGAGCCTTTTGGTAGACAGAACTGAGAGTGTAGCTATGTAGCATACATGGGTAGACACACATCGATACCAATTTTCATGTTGACATACATTAACATTTGGGGCTTTATACTGATTCCCTCCAGTTCATCAGCACCACTGGAATTATTCTAGCCTCCTGCCTTTCCATAGTATAATGGCATGAGAAGCCTGGCTTCTGCTCTGGCAGTTTCGGCCTGTAGCGCACGTTGGCATGGCCTCTCACCCCTCCAGATGCCCCACCCACAGCTTTGCTTCATACGTGGAAACAACCTCCACACCTGACACCCCCCTGCCTCCCCAGCTGAATCTGACACCTGAAAGCTCTGTTCAGTCAAGGGCAGCAGGGCAGGAGAACCGGCAGGTGGAAAACTTGGCCTCTTCATGTAACTGTCCCTCCTTATATCCCCAGAGTTACCGGTCCGTATTACCAATCTATGTGAGAATTTTCTAGGCTGTGGAGGTTTTAAAGCTTAGAAAAGAAAGTTTCAAAAGAAAAAGAAAGACGGGGGTGCCTGAGTGGCTCAATCAGTTAAGCTTCCTACCCTTGATTTCGACCCAGTCATGATCTCATGATTCAGGAGATCGAACCCTGCATCAGGTTCTGTGCTGATAGTGTGGAGCCTGCTTGGGATTCTCTCCCCTTCTCTCTCTGCCCCTCCTCTGCTTGCATGTCGGGGGGCAGGGAGGGGCGCGCTCTCTCTCTCTCAGAATAAAGAAATAAAACATTAAAAAGACAAAGATAAAAAAAAGTTTCAGGGGCACTTGGGTGGCTTAGTCAGTTAAGCGTCCGACTTTCGCTTAGGTCATGATCTCACAGTTCGTGGGTTCGAACCCCGCGTCGGGCTCTGTGCTGACTGCCAGCTTAGAGCCTGGAGCCTATTTCAGATTCTGTGTCTCCCTCTCTCTCTGATCCTCCCCTGCTCACGCTGCCTCTCTCTCTCTCTCTCTCCTAGAAATAAATAAAAATATTAAAAAAAAAGTTTCAAAGACAAATGTTTAAGTAGATGAAGTCTTACTGAGAGATCAAATAAGGAGAAGATTAAAAATAATATTGAATTGGCAACGTGGGTATTTTTTGTGACCATTCATTTGCAAGTCCTTCTGTAATCAGGAACTGAGAGAATTATAGAGTGTGATTTGGGGATCATTTAGTTACAAGGACTAGAAAACCATTTGACTGGTTTATGCAAAAAGTGGTATTTATGGAAAGATTCAAGGATAAGTTCCAAGACGGCAAAGATTTTTTTAAAACTTCATTAAAACAGAACTCGCATACCATAAAAGTCACCTGAGAATACAGATATTTTCTATATAACTTAATACTGCATCCTCAGGGCCTAGACACTACTGGATACGTAGAAGAACTAAGTGTTGAGTATGTAAATGGACGAATGAGGAATTAAGGGGCAAGACGTATAATGGGAATTAGTCACCAAGTATATTAAGTTTCCTAGGGCTGCCATCGTAAAAACAACAAACTGGATGGCATAAAGCCACAGAAATTTAGTCTCATAGTTAAAGAAGTTCAGAGTCCAATATCAGGGTGTCAGAAGGACTGTGTGCACTCCCTCCAAAGGCTGTAGGGGAGAACCCTTGCCTCTTCCAGGTTGTGACGGCCCCTTGGCTGTCATGGTCTATACTTCCAGTCCCTGCCTCGCTCCTCACATGACCATTTGCTCTTGATCTGTGTTCTTTCCTAGTTTTTTTTTTCCTTCTCATTTCTAATAAGGACACCAGTTACTAGATTTAGGGCCCATCCTAATCCTAACAAATCCCACCTTGATCCTTAACAGATTACAGCTGCAAAGAGCCTCTTTCCAAATAAGGTCACATTCTCATGTTCCAGGTGGACATGAATTTTGGTGGGTACAATTCAGTCCATTGCACCAAAGTTATTCTCTCTGCTTTTCATCTCCTTGTGGTCTCTCCCTTTTGCTTCTCTCTGTATATTTGTACAATTTCCTCAGCTGACACACTTTTCTTATCAAAATGACCCTAAAATGGACCACCCCAACTCTGACTTCATAGCAACCCTAATTCTGGTGGTCAGTTAAGAATCTGACTCCATCTTGGGGCACCTGGGTGGCTCGGGCAGTTAAGCATCCCACTTTAGCTCAGATCATGACTTCATGGCTTATGAGTTCAAGCCCTGCTTTGGGCTCTGTGCTGACAACTCGGAGCCTGGAGCCTGCTTCAGGTTCTGACTCCCTCTCTCTCTCTGCTCCTCTCTCTCTCAAGCTCTGTCTGTCTCAAATATAAATAAACATTTTAAAAAATTAAAAAAAATTAATCTGACCCTACCTTGGGGCGCCTGGGTGGCTCAGTCAGTTGAGTGAGTTTGGCTCAGGTCATGATCTCACGGCTTGTGGGGTCGAGCCCCACGTCAGGCTCGGTGCTGACAGCTCAGAGCCTGGAGCCTGCTTCAGATTCTGTGTCTCCCTTCTCTTTCCCCCTCCCTCGCTCACGCTGTCTCTGTCTCTCTCAAAAATAAATAAACATAAAAAAATATGAATCTGAGCCATCTTGGGTCCTTTTGCTCTTAGCCAGATAGTTGGTAAGACCCCTTAGGACAGGTAGGGGAGAGTCCGTAACAGTGATATGTTACTGCCCCAGGGATGGCGATAGTAGTGTTTCTTGTACAAACTGGGAAAGAACCTTGGTGTTTATTAGTTCCACACCATATTACTGTGGAGCAGTGACATAATGGAAACGGACTTTAGTTACTTTGTAGTCTTTTCTAAAAGCACAATTGAGAAGTAAAATAGAGTGAAATTGTAGTATTTCTTGGGTTACGCCTGGAAAGTTTTTTAAAAGAACTCAGAGAACCTGTGTGTGTGTGTGTGTGTAAGTTTTGTTTTCTTTTTCTGTTTCTAATAAATGAAATACATTCTGATTAATCTAGGTTTCTGAACAGTAGAGTGTCCATTTAACTGAAGCTTTGTGTAGATTTCTTGAATCTTGAGGTTTCCACTGACTTTGAGAATTATTGAAAGGACTAGAAACAAGTTGGCCATACTTTTGTATAATACAGTTACAGTCAAAGATTTTTAGGGGCGCCTGGGTGGCTCATTCGGTTTGAGCGTCTGACTTCGGATCAGGTCAGGATCTCACAGTTCATGGGTTTGAGCCCCGCATCGGGCTCACTGCTGTCGGTGCAGAGCCTGCTTTGGATCCTGTGTTCCCCTCCCTCCCGCCTCTCCTATCTCTATCAAAAATAATAAAAATAAACATTAAAAGAAGATTTTTATAACCCATGGGGAGATTATGGATGGGAAAGCTAAGAACTGGAAAGGCATTGATTCTCATACGTTAATATGCACGAAAGTCATCTGGAAGGCTTGAGAGAGGGACACACAGAATCCGAAGCAGGCTCCAGGCTCTCAGCTTGTCAGCACAGAGCCTGATGTGGGGCTTGAATCCACAAACCATGAGATCATGATCTGAGCTGAAGTCAGACACTTAACCAACTGAGCCACCTAGGCGCCCCAAAGTAACTCTTTTAAAGTGTACAATGCCATAGTTTTTAGTCTATTTACAAAGTTGGGGAACCATCACTAAGGTGTTAATTCCAGGATATTTTCAGCATCCCCCAAAGAAACGGCATAGCCATTAGCAGATAGATACTCTTCATTCCCTTCCCTGGCAACCTCTCATCTCCTTTCAGTTTCTATGGATTTACCTATTTTGGATATTTCATAGAAATGGAATTGGACAATATTTGACCATTTTTGTATGAATTCTTTCACGTAGCGTCTTTTTCATGTTCATTCGTGTTGTAACCTGTCTCAGTACCTTTTTCCTTTTAGTGTCAAATAATATTCCATGGAGTGATAGCCATGTATTGATCTTGTGAATATACCATATCTTTTTAATTTATCAGCTGATGAGCATCGGAGTTGTTTCCTCTTTTTGGCTGTTATGAGTGGAGCTACTCTGAACCTCCGCGTGGCAGGTTTTCCGTGACCTTCGGCATTCAGTCCACTTGCACAGCTGCCAGGTCACTGGTGAGGCTTGAGCGCTTTGAGGAGCTCCCACAGCATCTGTTTTCCGCAGGGGCTGTGCCATTTTGCACTTCTGCCCACAGTATGTGAAGGCTCCGAGTTTTCTACACTCTCACCAGTATTTGTGATTATCTTTCTTTTTGATTATCGCCATCCTGTTGAAGGTGCAGTGTTTTAGTATTTAATGGCATTTCCTAGTGACTAACAAGGTTGATCATCGTTTCATGTGCTTATTGGCCATTCATATATATCTTCACTAGAGAAATATCTATTCAAGCCCTTTGACCGTTTTTAATACCGAGTTGTCTTTTGTCTTGTTGATTTGTAAGACTTTAAAAATATATTCTGGGGTCTCCTGCGCAGCTCAGTCAGTTAAGTGTTCAACTTGAGCTCAGGCATGATCTTGCAGTTTGTGAGTTCAAGCCCTGCTTTGGGCTCACTGCTGTCAGCTCAGAGCCTGCTTGGAGTCCTCTTTCCCTCTTTCTCTCTGCCCCCTCCCCATGCTCACTCATGTGCTCTCTCTCTCTCTCTCTCTCAAAAGTAAAAAAATAATAGGGGTGCCTGGGTGGCTCAGTCAGTTAAGTATCCAACTTCGGCTCAGGTCATGATCTCACAGTCCGTGGTTTCGAGCCCTGCGTCAGGCTCTGTGCTGACAGCTCAGAGCCTGGAGCCTGCTTCAGATTCTGTGTCTCCCTCTCTCTCTGCCCCTCCCCAGCTCTCTCTCTGTCCCTATCTCTCAAAATAAAAGACATTAAAAAAATTTTTTTTAATAAAATAAAAAAATAATAATAATAAATAAAAATATATTTGCTGGCTTAGTTGGAAGAGCATGTGATTCTTGATCTCAAGAGTCATGAGTTGGAGCTGCATATTGAGTGTAGAGATTACTAAAAATAATAAATCAACTTCAAAAATTAAAAATATATTTTAGGTATTAGAATCCCCATATATTTGATTTTCAAATAGTATCTTCCATTCTATGGGTTATCTTTCTACTTTCTTGATAGTGAAGTACAACAGTTTTTAATCCTAGTGAATTCTAGTTTATGTTTTTCTTTTTTTGGTCGCTTGTGCTTATCATTCCATATCATTGTTACCAAGCTTCCCCAGTTGTTAATCTTTTACCACATTGTGCAACCCTGCATGCGTTCAGGCTCTTCTCTTTGTTTCCATATGTATATGTATATGCTCGTTATCTAGTAATCAGAAGTTGTGTTTTTTTTTTTTTTTTTTTTGAGAGAGAATGAGAGAGATAGAGGGCCCAACTGAGCAAGGGACAGGGAGAGAGAATCCCAGGAGGGGTGGGGAGAGGGAGAGAGAGAGAGAGAGAGAAGTAGGGCTCACCTGAAGTGCAGTTCATGTTCACTTGCTGTGAAACTTGACCTCATCTACAGCGGGGCTCGTGCTCACCCAAAACAGGGTTCGTGCTCACTGAACATGAGACTCAAACTCATGAACAATGAATGAGATCATGACCTGAACCAAAGTAAAATGCTTAACAACTGGGCCACCCAGGCACTCCCAGAAGGCTCTTATTTAACTCTTTGAGATCAACCTCAGGCATGATCTTCCATCATCCCTAAATAGTCTAGTGTGTTTCCCATGCACGAGGACATTATATGACCAGTGTACAACACTCCAAAGGAGGAAGTCAACATTCATCCAGCACTACTATCAAGTCCAAAGAATCCATTCAAGTTTTTTTAAATGTCTATTTATAAATATTAAAAAATATTAAATAAATATTTACTTTTCTTAATCTTTATTTTTGAGAGAGAAAGAGAGAGACTGACACTGTAGATCACTTTGAGAGTACTGCCACCTTAAGAACGTTAAGTCTTCTGGTTCATGAACATGGTATGTTCACTTATGTAGATCTTTAATTTCTTTCAACATTTTTGTAGTTTTTTTTCATAGTGAAGTCTCTATATATACCCATACACACAAGACACACACATGAACTGACATATAAACACACATTTAGGGGGCACTTGGGGGCCTCAGTCAGTTAAGCATCCGACTTTGGCTCAGGTCATGATCTTGGCGGTTTGTGGGTTTAAGACCTGCACCGGGCTCTGTGCTGCCTGCTTAGAGCTGAGAGCCTGCTTTGGATTCTGTGTCTCCTTCTCTCTCTGTTCCTCCCCTGCTCACACCCCCTCTCTCTCTCTCTCTTTCAAAAATAAAGATTTTTTTTTTAATTGAAACACACATTTACACATGCAAGCATCCATACAACTCTAGAATAGTGCCTGACTCGTAATTAGTGTTATAATGTAAGTGTTAAAATTACTACAGTTGTTACTAGTTTTTTTATATGCCTTTAACACTTTGGGGGTGGTGGATTAAAATAGAGAAATAGTTAATAGAAAAGCATTCAATATTTATGTATTTATTTATGTATTTAACTTTAAATAGTTTTTTAATTTTAAGTAGGCTCCTTACCCAACATGGGGCTTGAACTCATGACCTAAGAGTTGCATCATCTACCATTTAACATATATATTTGGACTGTTTCACCCAAAAAAATGTCCTAAATTCCTTTTTTAAAAATTACTTTTTTTTTTTTTTTTTTAAGTAAGCTCTATTCTCAGCATGGGGCTTGAACTCCTGACCCGGGGATCAAGAGTCTATGCTCTACCAGCTGAGCCCAGCAGGTGCCCATAAGTTACTTTTACTTTATGCTTTAATAGAAGTAAAGTGTAGGAAGCATCAGTTATAATGTCAAGTGTAAACAAGTAGGAACTATATGTATGATCCCATTTTTGTAATATCTGTATCTGTTACTTAGGTGATACATGTGAAAAAAAATTGGAAGGAAATGCACCAAAAGATTAACTGCTTATTTCTAGATAGAAGGATTGTGATGGTTTAGTTTTTCTAATATTCCATTTTGAACATGTATATGTACATAATACACACAAGGAAAGAATGTTAAAGTTATTTTCATTAGAGTAGAAGCATGTAGAGACAACTGATTTACTCCTGAGGTTTCTTCCATCATATAAAATATGATTGATATTATCTGTCTTGTCTTCTCTGTTAGGCAAGTTGTTAGGAGGTTATAGAGAGAAAAATATATCTAAATTTTGTACATTGTAAAGCCCTATGGAAATCTGTGAAAGAAAACACACTGCTCTTCAGAAAACAGGAGAGCTCATCTTCATTTGTAAGTCAAGTATAATTAATAGCCTTTGGATTGTTTCTGAGTCGGTAGCGGTGTTTTAAAGCATTGATGGTCCACATTTTTAAGGTATTATAAGGAGTTAACATTTATCCTTGCAAGTTTTTAAAGGTACTGTACTGTTACTAATTTATTGGGATTTAAAACAGTATCTAATGGCATTATTCAAATAATTTCTCTACCAGGCATGGATGGGCGGAAGCTTTTGCTGGTATCAGAAGTTCACATATCAAGTATATCTGCCCACATGCGTAAGTATTTTAATTTTTATGTTTCTGATTCAGAATCTGGAGAGGAATAATTGTGATAGCTTTGCTTTTCTAGAAAAGCATTTAAATATAATTCATTTTTATCCTTTAAATATTCGGTTTAAAAGTAAAGCTTAGTAAATTCTTTAAAACGAAACTGGTAACTTGACTACGTAGAATTTTTTTTCCTATTGCGTTGGGAAATTTAAAATATGCTCTCTTGGAGGTCAGCTGAACTGAGAACCAGAAAAATTCCTTTAGATACACAAACATGTGCATGATACACATCAGGGGATTTGTTTACTTGTCAAGTTTGTGAGTGATCTTTACTATGTTGAAACACTCCTAAATTTTATCAGCTGAAGGAAATGTGATATATATACTGTGGAAAATAACCACAGGTTTTGAAGTCTGATACATTTGGGTTTAAATTCTGAAAATGTTTGTGGATGTCAAAAAGAAACTATAAAGTTTTGAGAAGACTCAGAAAGTTGCTGAGATTGTGAAGGTCAAACCATTGCCGAAAGACCGTGAAGACAAATGGGATTAGAATTCACACTAGCAGGTTAGCAATTCATCCTCAGAAGTGGGAGCAGCATAGAGTTGTCAAATATGAAAGAGGGAATGGAAAGAGGAAAAATACCTGATTAGGTAAGAAAACATTCTGTCCCCTTTCTATCCTTAAATAGATGGTTTGTCTTACCTCTGTAGGCTACAACTGAATACTATGGCCAGGGTTACTGCGTCCCCTATCTGACTCACGAAGGAGGCAATTCTTGATTAGTTAGAATGTTCTCCTGTATTGTCATTGGCCCCACGATTGAATTTGATGTAAGGCCATTTCCCAACCTAGGGAACTTCGTTTCTCAGAGAAATTTTGATAAGATTCTGTAACCTCTAAGGTAGACTCCTTTTACGAATTAGGAGGATAGAGGGGAGATGTAGTTACAGTGTATTTATTTTTCTTTCCTGTTCTATCCAGCTACGTTCAGGGTGTCCAGCTACGTTCAGGGTGTCCATACCTGACAGATTGTTCATCAAAGACTTGAACTGAGTAGAGTGGGCACTTCAGCCACACTTCTATTTCCCATATTTATTTAGAGGTCTCTTAACCAAATACATCGCTGACACTTAAGCAAAAATGTAATCTGAGCATATGGGAATTGCTGCTACCATATCTGTGTGGAAAATTGCTAGTATCCTTAGACCTAGCCAGGTCTCATATTTTATGCATTTCCAACTGTCTTGCTTATACATTTTTGAAAGAAACTGTCTGGCTTGAAAGTATTAAATAAGGGTGTTAAGAAAGGAAAACGTTTTTCTTTGCCAAGCTGGGTCCTTCCCACCTGCTGTTCTGTCTTCAGAACACATTTGGAGGCTGTGTAGAAAAAGCGACACCATGTGGATCCAGTATACAGCTCGTATGTTGAAATTGTGCAGTTCTGTGTAAGCCTGAAGGAATTCGCTCTCCTTCAGTGACGGAATTTACCCGGTTTTCTGCCTTGTTATAGTACTCTCACTTTGTTGTTTTCTTTCTTTTCCGTGTAGACCAGTTATGCCTGTAACATTGAATATGAACATGGCTATGCCTTCCTGGTAAGTAAGAATTATTCAGTAAGAACTTTTTATTTATTCTTAGTGGTTTTTTTTTTTTTAATTGGAAGTGCTTTTGCATATAGCAGTTTTTAGTTAGCAATTGTTAAGTTGCAAAGTTACATAATTAACTTTACGTTTAACCTTTAATTATTTAGGTTTTGTATTTTAGACTCAGGAGCTGTGCCAAGAGGTAGAGGGAGAGAATAGGTAGACAGAAGTACCATCTCCTACTGCTGAATGAACCTTTGTTGGTTTTAGTGACCCAACACTTGAATGACCCCGTGTGGCATACCCTCTGATTAAGCTACAGCCTCTCACCCTTCCAACTTCTTGCTTTTCTGGAGAGTTGACATGTTTTTAAGGAAACCACTTCCATTTCCATTTTCAAGATATTTTCACATTCCCTGTATGTTTTATAGTCAAGAAGTAGAGCCAGTTCTTCGTTCCTCTGGGCCACTTCCAGTCCATTGTGCCCTCGTCCTCTCCACTTGTTCCCACCCATTTCTTACCCCCCGCTTCACTTCCTTTTTATCTACCCTGGGTTTCTTGGCAATTTTCACAGGTTCCTGTCTGCTTTGCCCTCTGGTTCTTTCATCTTCCTTCTCTGGCAAAACTCCCATCCCGAACCAAAGTTTCCAGCTAATGTCCCTAGAGGCCATAATGAAGGATGTGACCTTTCCCTTCCATAGGGAAGTGGAAAGGGCCTGATAGAAAAGAGGAAAGCTTCCTTTGGGGCTCTGGCTTGAGGTTTCTACATGATGAAAAAGTTTTGCAGAATATGGCCAGAGGTCAGTGTAATACTTCTACCTGATAGCTACGAGATCGTGCGTGCAAGAGGGGCGCGTAAAGGAGCTCTGTTCCACTGGATTGACCCGGGGTGCAGCCAAAGGGGAAGGGGCTGGCTGGAATTAATTCACTGCACACTTTTTGGGGGAGTGTGCGTCGAGATCCTTGCCGCTGGAGTGTAGGATTGGATTAGGTATTCTCCTAGATGTTCTTACTCTAAAATTATGTGGCACTGTGATTTTTTTTAACATTAGAATCTGTATCCAGTTGGTGAAAGGAACGTGTAGAATGTCAGATTCACACATTTAAGTTATGTTTTGGCCTCTGTAGACGTTTTAATTTTGACCTTTTAATGGTTTGCCCTTTTAATCCAGACTACCGTGAGTTTAGTGAAATGCACTTACCGTGAGCACATATTTTTAGAGTCAAATAGCTCTTTTAAGATTTTGCCTTATTTTCCAGGTTTGATATTACTGGGCTGTCACTAGAATCACAGGAGGATGAACCTGGAATTAAACAGGCAGCAGAAAATGGTAAATACAGAAAAATTTTCTAAAGACAAAAGAATTCTTATTTTAGTAGATTCAGTAGTTTTATGGATATTGGTGAAACACAGCGTACAGTTTTCTGAACTTAGTAGGGACGCTGTTTCCTTTGTTTCTGATCGCCCTCTAACTTGTTTGACACAATGGCCACATAGACCCTTAAGTATAGGCGGTGACCGTGAGGTGAGTAGGGAAGAATGGCCTTTATCAAGCCCCATATCTGTTGGATACATAATTTTGCTTTCATTTACATAGGCTGATGGAGAAAATAGCAATTTAATGGTTGTGGCCGGTGATCTTCATTAAGGAGACTTGGAATAAGGCTGGGTCTAATGATATAATCGTGGATAATGCAGATTGTATCTGTGGTTAGTTTAGTGCAGTAGTGCTAACAGATGCCCGTCATGGAACACTTAGCTCTTTAAAGGCAGGTCACTGTTGCATATCTTAGCACTTGGTGTGACCTTGAGGAATAAAGCATTGGGAAGTTCAGGGACGTGGTCCCAGCACCGCTTCCCCTTGGCGAGCCGCTAACGTTCACCAGGCCCCCAGCTGCACCCGGCTGGGCCTCCGTTGTCACCGCCGCGGCCTCCCCTCCGCCGAAATCCATCCCTCCACTTTCTCAGCACTTCTTTTACTTCTTAACCCCCCTTTACTCTTTTCTAGCCCATTCTTCCATGCCACAGTCACGGTGTTGCTTGCTTTTCATACTCATTCTAAGAACTCAACCTTATATAGAAAAGAAAATAATTTTTCATTTGGGCATTTGGCTTTTGCAGTGTTTTAGAAAAAGCAGATTTTTATTTTTTGATAAGAAGGAAATATGAAATTGGAAATTCTCATCTTAAAAAATGAAACTCTGGGAGCGGCTGGGTGGCCCAGGAAGCTGAACGTCTGACTCCTGATCTTGGCTCAGGTCATGATCTCGTGTTTCGTGGGTTCAGGCCCCATATTGGGCTCTGTGCTGACAGTGCGGAGCCTCTTTAGGATTTTCTCTTTCCCTCTCTCTCTTTCCCCTGCTCACACTCTCTCCCAAAATAAATAAATAAACTTTAAAAAAATGTCACATTGTTGTAAAAACATTAAACTCTTGCACATATGTAAAAAATGAAAGATGGGCACCTGGGTGGCTCAGTGGGTTAAGCGTCCGACTCTGCTTAGGTCATGATCTCATGGTTTGTGAGTTCAAGCCCAGCATCAGGCTTTTTGGATTTTGTGTCTCCCTCTCTCTCTCTCTCTCTACCCCTCTCCTGCTTGCACTCTCTCTCTCTCAAAAATAAACATTAAAAAAAGAAAACCATAGCACTGATGATAAAAAGAAATTCTAAGAGTCATCAAGTTTTATAGTTAGTGATTTGTGTCAAAGTGTTTTGCAAAACAAAAGAACTCTGATTTTTTTTTCCTATATCATTTACTGGATATAGATAAAATTACAGTTTTTAAAATAATAGAATGAACTTTTTTTTTTTTAATGATTATTCTGAGAGAGAGAGAATGAGCAGGGGCAGGGCAGAGGGAGAGAATCACAAGCAGGCTCCGCTGAGATCACGGAGCCCACCACGGGGCTCAAACCCGCGAAACATGAGATCATGACCTGAGCCGCAATCAAGAGTTGGATGCTTAACTGACTTAGCCACTCAGGCGCCCGCAATAGAATGAACTTTGTATTTATTTATTTAGTTTATATTTGTAATGTTTATATTTGAGAGAGAGTATGAGCAGGGGAGGGGCACAGAGAGAAGGGGACAGAGAATCTGAAGTGGGCTCCATGCTGACAGCAGACAGCTGATGCGGGGCTCGAACTCATGAACCACGAGATTGTGACCTGAGCTGAAGTCAGATGCTTAATTGACTGAGCCACCCAGGCGCCCTTAGGAGGAACTTTATAAACAGTGTAAATCACAAACATGTAATCTACTTTACTTAGGATTTTAAAATGGCAACTTTTAGGGACAAATTCCTATGATTCATTGGAGAGAGAGAAATATAAAATGTATATGGGCACAATTGACCGTAGATAAGAGAATATCCATTGATTGGTAAAAGAAATAACTTTTATTTACAAATGACATAAATAATTGGACAAGGGTACCCTGCAGGCTCCATTGGAAGAGCAAGAACATGCGACTCTTGATCTCGGGGTTGAGTTTGAGCCCCATGTGAGTGTAGAGATTACTGAAGAGTAAAATCTTCAGAAAAAAAGAAGTTTACTTAACTTTTTAAGCAACGTCTGCCAAATACGAGTTTTATGACGAAAATACATTCTCCTTTTGTATTTTAATAGAGCACTTCAGGTTTTTCACTTGTTATTCACCTGTAATATACCTTGTGCTTTTAAGTATTGGTGATTTACTTTTATGTTGTTTTTTAGTCAAAGCTTTGATAGAGCAAGAGGTGAAGAATGGCATTCCTTCTAACAGAATTATTTTGGGAGGATTTTCTCAGGTAAGGTAAAGTCTGGGTGATATGTCCTTGGTGTATTTATCTAGAAATAAATTCTAGTTTATTTCTATCCTTTTCTGTGGAGGTTTCTTTTTTTTTTTTTTAGATCTTATAGAATCTGATCTATTATTATTAATGCTGAATTAAGTTCGAATGGACTACATATAGTTAATTATAAGAGTGTACTCTTGCTTTTCTCATTTTCTCTCTTTAGTGATTGCCTTTACCTTGCACATTATGTCTTGAAAATCAATTCACTTGGTAAATTGATAGGAACTTGGAATGCATTTTCTTAAAATAATTAGTACACATGTAGTTAGGTTTCTAAGTTGGTGCTGTGCACCCCTTTAAACAAAACTCTGATTTAAACACAGGTCTAGCCCCCGTCTCCTAGGAGGAGACCACCAGTAGCAACAGGAAGGTACAAGTCCAGAGAATTTCTTCTCTCTCTTCGTCATGGGTTCCGGCGGTGGAGCCCCACAGACTCCCCTGTAATCCCCTTGAGACGGGCCCCACGTTGGGGCCCCCGCGGAGTGACCCACAGTGCCAGGGCTGCTGGTGTCCCCCCTGCGCTCGTCCCACCGGGGGGCCTGGAGGCTCTGGGGAAGCTCTTGGGTGGCGCTGCACTGGTCAGCCGGTAGCCACTTCCCTCACCTTCTGGCAGGGGCTGTCCTGGTGTTCGTGGTACCGGGGGGCCTGGGCCTCAGCCCTGTGGGCCGGGGTCCTCTCGGTGTCCTGTCCATGGTTAGATGTTCGTGCTTGTAAGAGGGAGCGAAGTCAGCCTTGACCTGGGTCCTGTCTTGTGATGTCACTCTACCATCTTTCCTCTTTTCATCTTGTAAAATAGATTTTAGATTTAAATACGTGATATGTATTTTTGGCATCTTCTTCTTTCTGTACTTTTTCTCCTTCCTTCTGGACTCTTCCTTCTGGCATAGTTACCTCATATTGACCTTACGTCCTTATTTCAGCTTGTCACATGTCCACCTTGTCTCCCGTCCCCACAGTGCTCTAGCTTCTAATCTGTAAATCTTCTAAATCAGCAACTTAGCGTTCAGACTACCCGAATCAGGGCGATGTTGGAATTAAGGAATTATGTAGAAGTTAGAATTCCGGAGACAGGTCGTTGATACAATATAGTAAAAAGATGTTACTGATTTGGTATTTATTGAAGTTCAAGATAAGGTCTATTGTAGTTCACGTCGTGCCATAAATGTAGGTATATAAATGAATGCTTCATGCGAGTGGGCAGCTGACATAGGAGGCTGTGTAGATGGGACTCATTGATTGCAGCTTACAGGAAGCAGCCCCTAGTGCATGCAGAAGAAAGAGCACGCTGTGCGCCTGTGGGATCACCTCAAGGAAACCGAGGAAGAGAGTGAAGCAAGGCCTCAGGAAACCTCTGAGACTTGGAAAGCCGTCAGGACTTTATCTCCAGCCTCCCTGTCTCCCTGGCCATCTGCGTCATTTGCCTCTTCGTCTAGAGTTGGCTTTTTCTGCCGTCACAGCCTGTGACTTTGCCAGTTCTTGAGTGTGCATGTCACCATTCCAGCACACAGAGGCACCAACTCACAGTCCCTGGATCCCAATTTCAGAATCTTGAGAAAAAGAATATGACTGTCTCAGATGAGTCGGAGTCTCATTTCTCATGGCCCCGGTGACCCACGGGCATGGTCGGCGTGACTGAGGGGACCCAGGCCCCAGAGTACAGGGTGCTGTAAGCTGGGTAGGCAGACACTCCTAATGTGTCTGTTGCAGGGCCCTTACCGTCTTGCATTTTTGTTTTGGGAAACAATACCAGCTTACACTGGATTTGATTTTATACCTAAAACTTTTCAGAGAAAATAAGTAGCTCTAAGTGTAGAATATTGCTGAGGCATTTGTAAGTGCAGCATGTAAATACACTGAGCGTCTTCCCTGACTGCGCGGGTGGCCACTGTGTACTCACGGTGATCTCAGTGTAGAGAGGACATGGGGGTGGGGGGGAATGTATGGATGTACCACTGCTGGCTTGCCTGATCTCCTTTGCCATCAGCCACCCACGCTCATCTTTTTCTTTAATGGCCATTATTAATCACAAGAAGTCAAGTTGCTGTTGGCAGAGGATGTGTTCCACTGACTTTCTCTGCTTGTCTTTCCAGGGAGGAGCGTTATCTCTGTACACCGCTCTTACCACGCAGCAGAAGCTGGCGGGAGTCACGGCCCTCAGTTGCTGGCTCCCTCTACGGACTTCGTTTCCACAGGTAGCCCGACTGAAACGTGCGACATTAGATTCCTGAGCTAAGACAGATCATGTTGCTGGGAGGGTCATTTGTTTTTAATGGATAAACTGTGTATTTTTAGAGCGGCTTTAGGTTCAGAGCGAAACTGAGAGGAAAGCACACCAAGTTCCTGGATGCCCCCTGTCCCCACATGTGCATGGCCCGGGAGCACCCCACAGCCCGGTGTGCATTGTTCATGGTCCGTGAGCCTGCAGTGACCTGCAGTATTGTTCCCTAAAGCCCGTGGCTGACACCAGTCATCCTTGTTTAGAAAGGATTTCCCTGTACTCCAGTGATGGACTTCTCTGTATGCTCTGCTGCCTTTCCCGTGGGTTGCATAGAGTGGAGTAAAAGAGAAGTCCTTTTGTCATAAATCTTATATTTGATGTCTTTGATACATTTTTAAGATATTTATAAAAGGGCAGTTTTTTACACAGAGAAATAATATTTTTAAATGGTCACTATTCTTATTGCTTGCTAGCAGAAGTTTACCACAGAATAGAATTTCTAAGTACTCGATAGCGTAAAGCAATATATAACACACATGGGAGATGTGGATGTTTATTTTCAAATTCATCTTTAAATCTAGAATTTGTTTTCTTTATCCTCATATAATAGTATCTGTTTGGTGTCTGACGCATAGTAAGTGCTGCTTATTAACCGTTTTATTTAAATCCATTAAATAAGACCTGAGGGGAACGTGATGGAGCTAAAGGGTGCCTCTCCTGACAAGGCACCGTGAACGTAATACAGAATAGTAAAGATACAGTCTGCTTCAAGGAACCAACTCACTGGCAAATAATAATACAAGACGGGGTGATCCCATGTCCCGTATAAGTTTATAGAGCTGTGGGGAGCATAGAGATGGAAGGGGTTTTATTTCCATGGCCGAATAGAACCTGTGATGTTAAGTAATAACGTACGTACGAGCGTATCTGTCTGCTGTTGTAAGTGCCTGGCCTAATGCTCTGTACATTTGAATAAAAATACTAGTTTTTTGGTTTTGTTTTTTGTTTTTTTTGCAGGGTCCTATCAGTGGCGTTAACAGAGACATTCCTATTCTTCAGTGCCATGGAGACTGTGACCCTTTAGTTCCCCTAATGATTGCTTCTCTTACTTCTGAAAAGCTAAAAACATTAGTAAATCCAGCAAATATAATCTTCAAAACCTATGAAGGCATGATGCACAGTTCGTGTCAGCAGGTAATTGTTTGGAAGCAGAGACATGTTTGCAACTTTTTCCATGTGATACTTTTAAGATAAGCAACATTTTGATTGCTTGGGCATTTAAGGGAGTTGATTAATGAATTCACATTGAGTCATAGGTTAGGACTTAGATTGCAGTCTCCTCAATTTGATTCAACAGATACTCACTGTTTTCCTATTACAGCAAGTTTTGTGCATAATTCAAAGACAGATAAAAACCAGAACGTTTTATTAACTATTTAAGCTAGGGAAGTTCTCTAAAAAACAGAAAAGCGAGATGCATTTTGTTTGGCCAGTACTGAGACCGTGAAGGAAAGGTTGGATTTGAAAGAATGGGTAGGATTTGGATAGCAGGTGTACAAAGAAACGACTGTAGGGTCCGGAAAGCATGGTGAGCAATTGGGCCCTCACCTTAGGAAAAGCTGGGTGTCCTCATAAAGTAGGTATAAGGAGCAGTGTTAGGAGGAGATAATGTGGAATTCGGTGAACACACTGAGATTGATGTATCCCCAGCATAGCAAAATGGGATATGGGAAATACTCGTCCAAAGCTCAGGCCTGTAATAGAGATTTAGAATAATTGCCAATATTATTGATCACTGAAGAATTACCATGGGAGAATATCAGAAAAAAAGCAGGAGAGAGTTTCAGAGTGTCTGGGTGCCTGGCTGGCTCAGTCGGAAGAGCATGTGACTCTTGACCTTGGGGTTGTGAGTGTGAGCCCCACGCTAGGGGTAGAGATTGCATCCATCCATACACAAACTTTTTTCAGAAACTGGTTAGATTGTTTAAGGAAAAAAAGAACTTCAGAGTGGGAGGGCACAGTGTCCCGTGATTCAGAGCACAATTAAGGAAAAACAGACCAGGAAGAAAGGATCCCATAGTAGGTCACCTTTGACCTTGGATGCTTGGAAATGGAGCCTGCAGAGGATTGTGTGATAGAAGCCTTTACAGAAAGGTAGGGAATAAAGCCTTTATAAAAAGGTTTTTGGAAAGGGGGAAAGGAGTAGGAAGGCTCTTTGGTGAATGGGAGAAAAAGACTTCCTTGGGTGGGAAGGACGGAGGGAGAAAATGTGATGAAGAGAAGATAGTAATCTAACGGGAGAATCTTAGGGAGAGCAAATAACGTAATTTAAAGTCCTAAAGCGGGCAGTGCTTGCCTTCAAAGAGGAGAGCATCACTTAATCTGGAAGAGGATGGATGAATCTAAACAAGGATTGTTGAGGGTAGGTAGTAGTAGTTGAGAGCTTTGTTTTTCAGTAAAGTAGGACATACGGTCACTTGCTAAGAATGAAGGAGGCCTGCATTGGTTTGGAGGCTTGAAGTAGTCAAAATGTGGCTTCACTTATCCTGGGCCCACTGAGGATTTAGTTGGCGGTGGTATGGTAGTGGGGCTTCGATTCCTGGTTTTGTAACAGCTTATTAAATCACTTCATTCCACACAGGAGATGCTGGACATCAAGCAATTCATTGATAAACTTCTACCTCCGGTTGATTGACGTCACTAAGAGGCCTTGTGTGGAAGTACCACCAGCATCACTGTAGTGTATAAACCTCTTCCTGTGCTCAATCCTGAAACTTCGAACATTTGCAGTGTTTTTCAGATATACACCCATAACACAGACTACATAATAATAATATCTCCTTCTGGGAAATAAAGTTCTTTTAAGTTTCTATACATGTGTTTATATGATTCAGAATATACTAGTAGTAAAATAGGTGAAGCAGCTAACTTTTTCCCAAATGTAATTCAGCAAAATAATAAAATATTGTAACCAGATTTTTTATTACATCATTTGAAAATTATTAGTGTGCTTAATGAAAATTTGTTCAGGTATAAATGAGCAGTTAGGATATAAATTATTTATGCATCCTGTGACTTCATCTACAGACTTATTTCAAAATTACTTAGTCACCGTGTACTATCTGTATTTTTATACATGTATTCATTATATACTTAAGGACTGTAATACATAATGAGAATGAGGTATTACTGCATTATTCCCAATAATAGGGATAATGCTTCTAAATTCTAGAGTAATATTGTTCTCTTCAGTTAATGGCCCTTTAATTTTGGGGACCAGGCTTTACTTTCCCTGATATCATTTCTATTTAATGTGTTTTTTTTTTCCTCTCTAGAACTATGTTTCTTTTTTATCCTTCATAACAGACCAAATATTGGCTCCTTGCCATAGACATCTCCTGCCTATGTGTGCTGTAATTTGACATTCTAGATCACAGATTTGATAGTATTTAAAATGTATTTACACTTCTGTAAAGAAACCTGACATCACTTTAAACTTCTTACCACTACTTCCTACACTATACCTTAGTGAGTCCAAACTTAGACCTATATGATTATTAGAATCTTCAGTCTAGATAACTGGCATAATTCTGTGGTTGTATTTTTCGGTAATTAACTGAAAGAGTAATTACATCGTATTCTAGTATGTTCTGGAATATTTAAGACAGATCTTAAAAACTGTAATTTCTAAGATGATTTGCTCTAAGATGATCCTACTCATAGCATAGTTTAGTTTACTTGTTTTGTACATATGTTTGAAACCAACTACTGTAGGAAATGAACAATCCATTAGAAAAATTCGCTTTATTTTTATCTGCCAATGGACTTATTTGAAAACTTCACTTTAGTCAGATGGATTTTTTTATTAGTTTGATTTTACACAGTTGAATTTTTCAGATTATTGTTAAAAATTATCTGAAAACAAATGTATGGGTAATAACAATCACAACTCAATACATACGGTGTAGTCACCAAGTTTAATATGTAGCAAAATGTACACTTGATGTTTCTGAACTGTTGTTAATTTTTCTGCTGTATTCCAACTGACTAAAACAATGTTAGGAATGCATCTTTATAAATGGGTGCTAATTGATAATGGAAATAATTTAGTAATGGATTGTACAGAATGTTAATAATGAAGCCATATGTTTCTGTCTGGATTTAAAATTTTTAAACAATCACTTACTAAGTCATTTTACTTTACCTTGAAGAATATAAATTGTTTCAGTTATGTAAATCAACAAGATCTAATTTATGGCAAGAAATATTCTGTTGAAATGTGCTGTTATGTGGGAAAATGTAAATCTTTTTCATGGTTTCTACCAATGTGAAATAAAATTTAATTCTGCCTTTTCTGTGACTCCTTCAAATACTGTTTTTAATATTTGGATTTACGTTTAAATGGCTGTCATACTGAAGAGGGGGAGAAGGGCAGTGTAGTCATTAGAATATCCATTCAGAAGAGAATTTTTAAAACTGGTAGGGTTAGCCTAGAATGGAATTAGGCATGAGGAAAGCTTCTCTTGTTACTCAATGTTTTTTAAGTTTTTTGTTGCTGTTTTTGGAGAGAGACAGAGAGAGCACGTGCACACAATTGAGAGAGGGGCAGAGAGTAAAGGAGAGAAAATCCCAGGCAGGTTCCACCCTCAATCTCACAAACTGAGATCATGAGCTGAGCCGAAATCAAGAGTCCTCGATCAAGCCACCCAGGTGCCCCTCAATTGTAATCACCTAAAAAAAAACTTCTTAAGTTTGGTTTTCAGTGTTCCTATCCTATTTAAGAAGTTCGGTTTGGGGTTTCCAAGTCTCTTCCATATATGTAGTATGCATGGTATTTTTAAATTAGTGTCATGAGGCGCTTATCCAAATAGTTTTCTCTCCCTTTATGTCACCGTTGACTTCCAGCATTTCCCAGTAAAGGAGTCCTCTCTGTCGTGGCTCTCAAGTCGCCCATCACTTTCTGCTTTTGAATACTTCAAATGACCAGCTCACTTTTTTGTGAAGCAGCTCATTCTATGTTTGGACAACCCTAACGGTTAAGGGAGTTCTGGACTAAAACTTGTGGGCAACTCCAACTCTCTCAGACTTCACAGCACCGCTTTATTTCATGTGACAATCTATTTCATTATCCTTTTTAAACTATTATGCTCACAGATGTGGTCAGAGTGGGGTATCATTACTCATTTGGCAGATAATAGCAGTGTCTTACGTACATATAAATAACTGGGAAATTTGTCTACTATTGTAATCAGTCTTACAGCCACTTTTATTTTTTTGAGAGAGAGCAAGCAAGCACGAGTGGGGAGGGGGAGAGACAGAATCTGAAGCAGGCTCCAAGCTGTCCGCACAGAGCTCAATGCGGGGCTTGAACCCACGAACCGTGAGATCATGACCTGAGCCGAAGTCGGACGCTTAAGCTACTGAGCCACCCAGGCGCCCCAAAGTCTTATTGCTACTTTTAAAAGTAGATACATGAAGGGCACCTGGATGGCTTAGTAGAGCATGTGGCTCTTTTTTTTTTTTAACAAATAGTTTATTCTCAAGTTGGTTTCCGTATAACACCCAGTGCTCATCCCCACAAGTGCCCGCCTCCATGCCCATCTCCCCCCTCCCCCCCCACACCCATCAGTCCTCAAGTTTCTTCTCAGCATTCAAGAGTCTCNGGATGTGTCAAATAAGAAATGGCTGCGGTGGAGGTGAAGGAGTTTGCTTCCTGCTTTCTCCTCTAGGGTTTTGATGGTTTCCTGTCTCACGTTCAGGTCCTTATCCATTTTGAGTTTATTTTTGTATTTGGTGTGAGAAAATTATCTGCATGTTGTTCATTCTTCTGCATGTTGCTGTCCAGTTCTCCCAGCACCATCTGTGAAAGAGGCTGTCTTTTTTCCATTGGATACTCTTTCCTGCTTTGTCCAAGATCAGTTGGCTGTATACTTTTGGGTCCACTTCTGAGTTCTCAATTCTGTTCCATTGGTCAATGTGTCTGTTTTTGTGCCAATACCATACTGGCTTGATGACGACAGCTTTGTAGTAAAGGCTAAAGTCTGGGACGGTGATACCTCCCGTTTTGGTTTTATTTTTCAGTATTACTTTGGCTATTCGGGGTCTTTTGTGGTTCCATACAAATTTGAGGATAGTTTGTTCTAGTTTCGAGAAATATGCTGGTGCAATTTTGATTGGGATTGCATTGAATGTGTAGATTGCTTTGGGTAGTAATGACATTTTAACTATATTTATTCTTCCTATCCATGAGCATGGAATGTTTTTCCATTTCTTTGTGTCTTCTTCAATGTCCTTCATAAGTTTTCTATAGTTTTCATCATACAGATCTCTTATATCCTTGGTTAGGTTTAGTCCTAGGTACTTTATGGTTTTTTGTGCAATTGTGAATGGGATCAGTTTCTTGATTTCGTAGAGCATGTGACTCTTGAGGTCATGAGTTCAAGCCCCAAACTGGGTGTAGAGTTTAATTTTTTAAAATACATTAAAAAAATTTTTTAATGCTTATTTTTGAGGGAGCAAGAAAGAGACAGTGTGGGTAGCAGAGGGACAGAGACAGAGACAAAGATTCCAAAGTAGGTTCCAGGCTCTGAGCTGTCAGCACAGAACTTTATGTGGGGCTTGAACTCATGAGCCATGAGATAATGATCTGAGCTGAAGTCGGATGCTCAACCCACTGAGCCACCCAGGCACCCCAAATTTATTTTTTAAAAAAAGGTAAAAGTAGAAACATGACATATACCTGCACTACTAACATACCATTTTACTTGGAAAAATTATTAAAAAGTGATAATGTAATTCGTTAAGTATTTGAGATAGTCTAGGCACTATAGTAAGCATTTTATATCCTTTATTAATATATAATCCTCACATCAACTTTAGCTTTGTTTTATAGGAGAAGCTGATAGCTAGAAAGATGAGGTGTTTGCCTATAGTTACAGAGTTATTATGTGTAACAACCAGGATTGAGAGTGCTGTGCCTGACTCCATGGTCGGTTACCTTGCTCTATGCCCCGGTGATGTAATTTAAATACTATGAACTGGGGCTCCTGGGTGGCCCATTCGATTAAGTGTCCAACTCTTGATCTCAGCTCAGATCTTGATCTCAGGGTCATGAGTTCAAGCCCCACGTTGGTCTCTGCATTGGTTTTGAAGCCTACTTAAAACAAACAAAAAAAACCCCTGTAAACAAAAAAACGTATTCCATATAATTCAGAACATCTAAAAGTGCAACAAAACAAAACCCAATGGTAAAAACCAGTTTACCAAAAAGAAATTACAATCTCCAGGGCCCAAAGAGAACTGAAATGGACACTGAAAACCCACTGAGTACACCTAACTTTGGGGCTCAGAAAACAACTTGCCATTACACAGCCATGACCCTTTTAAGGGCTATACTCTCTGCCACAAAGTTAACTAGAAAAACAATCTGACCCGTCAAGAAGGGAAGTGGGGAGCTTATTTTATTTTGGCCTGGTCTCTGGATTGGGAGAGAGGGCACTTTTCTCCTGAAATGGTTTAGCTGGGAGCTTGTATTCATATGTATTTGGATCTTGAATTAATACTATTTATGTGGCCTGGAAACACATAAGTTCGTAACTTAACATCAGGAATCTCCTTGAACTGACTCTGCCTCTTAAGCACCTGGAAGAAACAGATTCTTCATGGAGAGTGACAGCTTCAGTCTAGGCTGCGTAAATTGCCAACAGTGAGCTCAACTTCCCCAAAGTACAAACCATAGGAGGAAGCAGTCTACCTCCCACAAATGAATACAAGTGACAAAAGAGAAAAAGACAATTAGACTCACAGGAACTTTAAGAAATAGAATAGAGAGTATATTGAGAATGTTAATCAGAGGCAAAAGAATAAAGTGTACATACAGTATCAGAAAATTTCTAGAAATGAAAAATAGCCCCTCAAGTGAAAAATGTATCAAGTGAGAAACATTTATGACAATAAAATATTTGAAACAACCCAATGTGGAATTAGACCAGCTAGGGGTGGCTGGGTGACTCAGTTGATGACACCTCTGACTATGGTTCAGGTCATGATCTTGTGGTTCATGAGTTTGAGCCCTGTCATGGGCTCTGGACAGTTTGGAGCCTGGAGCCTGCTTCAGATTCTGTTTCTCTCTCTTGCTCTCTCTATCTCTGCCCCTCCCCTACTTGTGCTCTCTCTCTCTCAAAAATTAATTAAACTTAAAAAAAAGACCAGCTAAATAAGCTAATCACATATCTAATCAATGAAATATTATACAGCTATAAAAAAATGAGTGGGATGCACTGAACTAATTTGAAAAGGATTCAGAATACATTATTGAAGAAAAAGTAGTGTAAAAAAAGGGGTAGAGAAAATAAGATCTCCTAGATTTGACTTGGCTAGAATTTACATTGTAAAAACCAAAATGCTAGAGGGATACTGAAGAATCTAATAATAAAGTGGTTATAGAGCATGAATGGGGAAGAAATGAGGCGTGTAAGGACAGGAGAGGAACAAGTCTGCCGTGGGTATCCTTTCTTTATTCAGATTGCTTATTGTCGTAAAATATGAACATATAACAAAATTTACCATTTTAAGTATGCAGTTCAGCAGCATTGTGTAACCATCACCATCGTTCATCTCCAGACTTTATCAGCTTTCCAGACTGAAACCCCATACTCCCTATTGTGCAGATTTTGAATTGTGTTAATGTATGACCCACACACGATATGTAAATGCATGAGTTAGACTGCCATAGTAGACACAGCAGAATGTGTCTGAAATTGTGTGTGAAAGGTCTGAGGAATTGGCTCAGTGATTTCGGCACAGTTCTCTCTTTCTCAAAATAAGTAAACTTAAAAAAAGAAGGAAAAGAAAAGAAAGGAAGAGAAGAGAAAAGAAAACCCCAGCAAGCAAAGGGTAAGAAGGGTAAGAAAACTAGAAAAATTAAAGTAAGAGGTCCAATATAAAGTTTAATGGAAGTTGCAGAAAGAGAGAACAGAATGAGAGAGAACCAACATTTGAGGATAAAATGGTTGAAATCAGGCCAAAAAGTAGTAGGATGTTGTATTTAAAGTATTGAGAGAAAAAAATATCAATAAACAATTTTATATCTGGCAAAACCATCCTTTGAAAACGGAGAAATTAGGGGCACATGGGGAGCTCAGTCAGTTAGGCATCTGACTTCAGCTTAGGTTGTGGTCTCACAGTTCATGAGTTCGAGCCCCGCATTGGGCTCTGTGCTGACAGCTCAGAACGTGGACCCTCCTTTGGGTTTTGTGTCTCCCTCCCTCTCTGCCCCTCCCCCTGCTCACACCCTGTCTGTCTGTCTCTCTCAAAAAATAAACATTGAAAGAAAAATTTTTTAAATGGAGAAATGAAGACATTTTCAGAAATAAAACCAAGGGAGTTCAATGCTAGTAGACTTGCCATTAAACGAATGCTAAAGGAAGTCTTTCAGGATGAAATGAAAGGACACTAGACAGTAACTTGAAGCCATATGAAGAAATAAAGAACACCAGTAAAGGTACTTACATAGGCTACTATAAATGCCAATATTTTTGTATTTTTGGTTTGTGACTTTTTTTCTCTACATCATTTAAAGGACAAATTCGTAAAATATTAATTATAGACGTAGGTTACTGGGCACACATTTTGTAAAGATTTAATTTATAACAACTGCTTAAAGGCAGAAAGACAGAGTTGTTTAGGAGCAAAGCATTTGTATACTACTGAAGCTAAATTGGGATTATTAAGACTAGAATGCTACAATTTTCAAATGTTAATTGTACTTTCAGAGACTATGAAGCTGGGGGGATCCTGGTCAGACTGAAGACATTGGATCTCATTGTCCTCCTAGCCCTTTGACTTTTCCCTGAAGCACCTCAATAAAATGGGTTGATTAAAAGTTCATTGTGATCCCCAGAGTTACCACTAAGATAATAGCTTAAAAGATGCAGAAAAGGAAGTGAGAATAGAGTAAAAATGCTACACTGAAAGAAGTCAATCACAAAAGAAGGTCATAATGGAGGAGCTGAGGAACAAACAAGATAAAAGATAAAAGAAATGACTAGCAAAATGGCAGAAGTGTGTCCTTACCAGTATCTTAAATGGATTCAGCTACTCAATTAAGAGGCAGAGATTGGTAAAATGGATTTTTATTATTTTATTTTTTTAATAGTTTATTTTTGAGACAGAGAGAGACATGAGTGGGGGAAGGGCAGAGAGAGAGGGAGACACAGAATCTGAATCAGTCTCCAGGCTCTGAGCTGTCAGCACAGAGCTGACACAGAGCTCAAACCCACGAACTGTGAGATCATGACCTAAGCCAAAGTTGGATGTTTAACCGACTGAGCCACCCAGGTGCCCCAAAACGGATTTTTAAAAAAGGGATACAACCATATGCTGTCTTATAGATCACTTTACTTTAGATCCAAAGACAAGTCAAATAATGGAAAAGAGATGTGTGTGCAAGTTGCCTAAGAGAATATTATGAACAACTGTATGTAAAAAATTTAGATAGTCTGGTGAAATTAACTCATTTCTTAGCCACATACAAACTACCAAAGCTGACTCAAGAAGAAATAGAGAATCAAAGACAAACTTGTAAGTGACTGAAAGAGTAACCAAATGTCCCAACAAAGAATGCCCAGGACCAGGACCAGATGGCTTCACTGGTGAATTCTACCAAACACTAAAAAGACTTAACACTAATTTTTCTCAACTATTTCAAGACAAAAGAGGATGGAATGCTTCCTGATGCATTTAGGAGACTGGCCTTATCCAGATGTCAAAGCCATTGAAAGACAACTACAGGCCAATTTTCTTTATTAGTATAGATATAAACATCCTTGACAGAATACTAGCAAACACAATCCTGGAGCATATATATATGTGTGTGTATATATATGTATATTTAAAAACAAATTTATTTATTTAAGTTATCCATGGAGCTTGAACTCATGACCCCAAGATCAAGGGTCGCATGCTCTTCCAACTGAGCCAGTCAGGTGCCCTCAATCCTGGAGCATAGTAAAAGGATTATACACCATGATCAAGTGAGATATATGCCAGGAATCCAAGAATGATTCAACATATGAAAATCACTCAATATAACCCACTATATTAATACAAAGAAGGAAATTTTGACATGATCATCTCAACACACACACAAAAAACCATTTGACTAAATTTAACGACTATTCAAGAGAGAAATGCTCACAAACTAGGAGTAAGGAACTTGATTCAGCATAATAAAGAACATCTAGAAAAACCTCACAGCTAATATCACACTTAACGGCGAAAGACGGAAAGCTTACCTTATAATATCAGGAATAAGAGAATGATTTCTGCTTTCACTATTCCATTCGACATTGTATTGGAAGTCCTATCAGAGCAATTAAGCAAGGAAAAACAACAGGGGCACCTGGCTGTCTCAGTCAGTACAGCATGCATCTCTTGATCTCAAGGTCCTGAGTTTAAGCCTCAGGTTGGGGGTGGAGCCTACTTAAAAAAAAGAAAAGAAAAGAAAAAGAAACAAAAGGCATGAAAATTGGAAAGGAAGAAGTAAAAGTCTTTCCCAGATGAAATAATCTTACTATGTAGAAAATCCTAAAGAATAAAAAAAAAAGAAATTAGAGCTAATAAACTCAGCAAATTTGTTGATACAAAATCAACACACAAAAATAAGTTGTATTTGTAAACACTAGCAATGAACAATTTGAAAAGGAAATTAAGAAAACAATTCTTGGGGCCCCTGTTAAGTGTCCAACTTTGGCCCAGGTCATGATCATGGGGCCAGAACTCTCAACCCCGAGATCAAGAGTCACATAGTCCACCGACTGAGCCAACTAGGCCCCCCAAGACATTCCATTTTTATGAACTGGAAGACTTAATCTGGTTTGAATGACAATGGTAATCTTCATGACCTTCGATTTGCCAATGGTTTCTTAGATATGACAATAAAAGCACAAAAAAAGAAAACCGATTAATTGGACTTCAATAACATTGAGTAGATTTGTGCATTTGTGATCACTGTCAACACACCCCTCAGAATGGGAAACAATATTTGCAAATCATATCTGATGAATCTAGGTTGGGAAAATATAACAAAAACCTCCCAAAACTCAATAGCAAAAGACAACCTGATTAAAAATTGGGTAAAGGATTTGAGTAGACATTTCTCCAGATGTACAAATGACGACAAGCACATTAAAATATGCTTAGCAGGGTTAGTCATTAGGGAAGTGCAGATGAAAATCTACTTCGCACTCATAAGGATGGTTAGAATAAAAAATATGGGACAAAGTGGGGAGAACGGCAAGATGGCGGAGAAGTAGGGAGCTCCGTTCATTTTGCTCGCACCCATCTCTCAAACAGAGAAGGCCTGAAGCCATAGGACACTGAGCCGCAGGAGTTTGGGAAGAGAAAGAGACAGAATGAACTGGGAAGGAAACCTCATAAGTGGGTGAGTGTGACCTGGGGAAGATAAAAGCCGGCCTGGACCTGACAGAGGGAGGAAGGGGAGGAGGGGAGAAAGGGGATGGGGGAAGGAGGGAGGGAGCCCGGGGTGCGTGCAGCTGCGGTGAGTGATGAGTCTCTGGGAGTGGTGGTGAGCTGCAGCAAGTCCAGGGGAAAGGAAAGAGAGGCTGAGATTGCTCATAGAACCCTCCCTGGAGAAGAGAAAAAACTCGGGTTGGAAAGAGAGTGTTTTTTAGCTCTGGCTGGGGTGCTGACTTTGAACTAGGTGCCCCTGGTCCCAGAAGGCGCCAGAAAAACTGCTCTGCAGCACTCCCGGCCCCANATAAACAAAGCCCATGGACTGGGACCCAGAAACGAGGCGGGGCGCGAGGCAAAGAACTCAGCCCACCTTGGCTACGTCCTCATCGCAGGGAGATCGGACCCAAAGGAGTGATTTGCAACGCTTGGTTGACAAGGGACTGGGGCGACACCATTCTTCTCCCCACAACCACCAAGGCGGGGCCTCAGGGAGCGGCCAGCCCCACACAGTGGAGGCAAGACCTGCCTGCACCAAACCATGCCTATCCCGCCAGAGAGCTGTTTTGTTGTTGTTGTTGTTGTTTTTACCTGAGCCTGGGTTTGCGTGTTTATTGGTTTTGTCTGTGCGTTTCTGTACCTTTGTTCCCTCTGTGGTTGTCTATTTACTTTTCCAGGGCTACCTCAAGAAACAAGCCAAACTACACATGGTGGACAGTCCCAAATACCACTATGAGTAGGGAAACGAAATCACCAAATGATCAACAAGAGAAAGCAAGAGACACCATTCAAAGAACACTTCTTGAACAGACCGGCCCTGAACAGTCAAAGAGCCCTCTTTAATACAGCAGAACCTGCAGGTACAGAGTGTATCACAAGCTTTTAAAATTAACAAGAGATAGAAAGCTAACCAAAATGACGAAACGGAAGAATGCTCCTCCAAAGAAATTCCAGGAAGAAATGAGAGCCAAAGAACTGCTCAAAACAGATACAAGCAACATAACTGAACAAGAATTTAGAACAATAATCATAAAATTAATCGCCGGGCTTGAAAAAAGCATGGAGGACATCAGAGAAACTATGGCTACGAACACTATGTAGTTTAAAAATAATTATGATGAATTAAAAAATGCTATAAATTAGATACATAATAAAATGGAGGCGTCCAATGCACAGATTGAAGAGGCAGAAAGGAGAATAAGTGACTTAGAAGACACAATTATAGAAAAAGAAGAAACTGAGAAAAAGAGAGATAAACTGATCCAGGAACATGAAAGAAGAGTTCAAGAGCTCAGCGATACAGTCAAACGGAACAATATACATATCATAGGAATCCCAGAAGAGGAAGAGAGAGGGAAATGTGCTGAAGGAGTCCTGGAACAAATTATAGCAGAGAACTTCCCCAACCTGGGGAAGGAAACAGACGTTGAAATTCAAGAGGCACAGAGAACTCCCCTCAGATGTAACTTGAATCGATCTTCTGCTCGACATAGCATAGTAAAAATGGCAAAATATAAGGACAAAGAATTTTGAAGGCAGCTAGGGAGAAAAGGGACCTAACATATAAAGGGAAACCTATCAGAGTGGTGACAGACCTATCTACTGAAACTTAGCAGGCCAGAAAGAAATGGCAGGAGATCTTCAATGTGATGAACACAAAAAAATATGCAGCCAAGAATCCTCTATCCAGCAAGCCTGTCATTCAGAACAGAAGGAGAGATTAAAGTCTTTCCAAATAAACAAAAAATGAAAGATTCTGTCACCACTAAATCAGCCCTACAAGAAATCCTGAGGGGGAATCTCTGAGGGAAATGTTGCAAGGAACGCAAAATGCTAGAGACACCATCACAAGTATGAATCCGGACACAATGACTCTAAACCCATAGATTTCAATAATAACACTGAATGTAAATGGGCTAAATGCTCCAATCAAAAGACATAGGGTAGCAGAATGGATAAAAAGACAAAATCCATCTATTCGCTGTCTACAAGAAACGCATTTTAGACTGGAAGACACCTTCAGATTAAAAGTAAGGGGATGGGGGATGCCTGGGTGGCTTAGTCGGTTAAGCGTCCGACTTTCGCTTAGGTCATGATCTCGCGGTTCGTGGGTTAGAGCCCTGCGTTGGGCTCTGTGCTGACTGCCAGCTCAGAGCCTGGAGCCTGTTTCAGAGTCTGTGACTCCCTCTCTCTCTGACCCTCCCCTGCTCACACTGTCTCTCTCGCTCTCCTAGAAATAAATAAAATAAATAAATAAATAAAAGTAAGGGTATGGAAAAATATATATCATGCTACTGGAAGTCAAAAGAAAGCTGGAGTAGCTATACTTAAATCAGGCAAACTGGACTTTAAATTAAAGACAGTAACAAGGGATGAAGAAGGGCATTATATAATAATTACAGGGTCTATCCATCAGGAAGAACTAACAATTATAAATGTCTACGCACCAAATATGGGAGCACCTAAATATTTAAAACAATTAATCACAAACAGAAACAATCTTATAGATAAGAATGGGCTAATAGTAGGGGACTTTAATACTCCACTTACAGCAATGGATAGATCAACCAGACAGAAAATCACTAAAGAAACAAAGGACTTGAATGACACATTCAACCAGATGGATCTGACAGACACATTTAGAACTCTACATCCTGAGGCTATGGAATTCACTTTCTTCTCGAGTGCGCATGGCACATTCTCCAAATAGATCACATACTGGGACATGAAGCAGCTCTCAATAAATATAAAAGAATAGAGATCATACCATGCATACTCTCAGATCACAATGCTATGAAACTCAAAATAAATCACAGGAAGAAGTCTGGAAAACCTCCAAAATCATGGAGGTTAAAGAACACCCTACTAAAGAATGAATGGGCCAATCATGCAATTAGAGAAGAAATTAAAAAATATATGGAAACAATGAAAATGAAAATACAACAATCCAAACTCTATGGGATGCAGTAAAGGCAGTCTTAAGAGGAAAGTACATTGCACTCCAGGCCTATTTCAGGAAATTAGAAAAAGCACAAGTGCAAAATCTAACAGCTCACCTAAAGTAACTAGAGGGAGAGCAACAAGAGCACCCCAAACCCAGTTGGAGAGGAGAAATAGTAAAAATCAGAGCAGAAATAAAACAATATAGAAACCAAAGAAACAGTTGAACAGATCAATGAAACCAAGAGTTGGTTTTTTAAAACAATAAACAAAATTGACAAACCTCTAGACAGGCTTCTCAAAAAGAAAAGAGATAGCACCCAAATAGACAAAATCATAAATGAATATGGAATTATTACAACCAACCCCTCAGAAATACAAG
>NW_027530180.1:507413-507736 GCF_008692635.1 Crocuta crocuta
TTATTACAACCAACCCCTCAGAAATACAAGTAATTATCAGGGAATACTAGGCAAAATTATATGCCAACAAATTGGACAACTTAGAAGAAATGGACAAATTCCTAAACACAAACTCACTACAAAAATTCACACGGGAAGAGATAGAAGATCTGAACAGACCCGTAACTAGTGAAGAAATTGAATCAGTTATCAAAAATCTCCCAACAAATAAGAGCCTTGGACCAGATGGCTTCCCTGGGGAATTCTACCAGACATTTAAAACAGAATTAATACCCATTCTTCTCAAGCTATTCCAAAAAATAGAAATTGAAGGAAAACTTCCA
>NW_027530180.1:507819-515049 GCF_008692635.1 Crocuta crocuta
CTTCTCAAAACTAGACTAGTTTTAAAATTTGTATGGAACCACAAAAGACCCTGAATAGCCAAAGTAATATTGAAGAAGTAAACCAAAACGGGAGGCATCACCATCCCAGACTTTAGCCTCTACTACAAAGCTGTCATCATCAAGACAGTATGGTATTGGCACAAAAACAGACCCAAAGACCAATGGAACAGAATTGAGAACTCTAATTTGGACCCAAAAATGTACAGCCAACTCATCTTTGACAAAGCAGGGAAGAGTATCCAATGGAAAAAAGATAGCCTCCTTAACAGATAGTGTTGGGAGAACTGGACAGCAACATGCAGAAGAATGAAACTAGATCATTTTCTCATGCCATACAGAGAAATAGACTCAAAACTGATAAAAGACCTGAATGTGAGACAGGAAACCATCAAAACCCTAGAGGAGAAAGCATGAAACAACCTCCTTCATCTCTACCACAGCAATTTCTCACTTCACACATCCCCAAAGGCAAGGAAATCAAGAGCAAAAATGAACTATTGAGACCTCATCAAGATTAAAAGCTTCTGCATGGCAAAGTAAACAATTCATAAAACTAATAGGCAACCGATGGAATGGGAAAAGATAGTTGCAAATGACATATCAGATAAAGGGCTAGTATCCAAAATCTATAAGGAACTTCCCAAACTCCACATCCAAAAAACAAACAATCCAGTGGAGAAATGGGCAGAAAATATGAACAGACAGTTCTCTAAAGAGGACATCCAGATGGGCAACAGGCACATTAAACGATGCTCAGCATCCCTCTTCATCAGGGAAATACAAATCAAAACCACACTGAGATACCACCTCACTCAGGTCAGAGTGGCTAAAATGAGCAAATCAGAGGACTCTAGATGGGGGCGAGGATGTGGAGAAACGGGCACCCTCCTACACTGTTGGTGGGAATGTAAACTGGTACAGCCCCTCTGGAAAACAGTGTGGAGGTTCCTCAAAAAATTAACCATAGAACTCCCCTATGACCCAGTAATAGCACTGCTAGGAATTTACCCAAGGTATACAGGNTTGTTTGCACGTATATGAGGATTAGGAGGAACTTAACAGAGGATCATGGGTGTGAAAAAGGGGAAAAATAGTGGGGGTAGGGAGGGAGGCAAACCATAAGAGACTCTTGAATGTGGAGAACAAACTGAGGGCACATGGGGTAGGGGGAAGTGGAATGGGGGTGACGGGCATGGAGGGGTCACTCGTGGGGATGAGTACTAGGTGTTATATGGAAAACAACTTGACAATAAACTATTAAAAATAAATAAAGAAAGTAAATGACAAAGTGGACTTTTCACACTAGGTGTTGTAATTTGAATTGCTGAAGCCCGCATTAATTCATGGCAGGCTTTGGACAGGCTAACTAAAATCTTAGGTCCGTGAGCAAGTTAATTTACCTCACTAAGCTTGTGTCCTTATCTATAAAAATGTGAGTAAAAAAAAAAAGTGAGAAAACAAAAGAATGTGGAGAAATTGGAACCCTAGTACATTTCTGATGGCAATCTAAAATGGTTCAGCTGCTGTTGAAAACAGATGGCAGTTTCTCAAAATTAAATAATTACCGTAAGACCTAGCAACCCACTCTCAGGTACATAGTGAAAAGAATTCAAAATTTTGTATGTGAATATTCATAGCAGTGCTATTCGCAATACTGAAAATGTAGAATTGTGAAAGGTAAGCGGAAACAATGGACATGTACATGAATGAATGAATGAATGAATGACATAAATGTGGTATAGCCACGTAATGCAATATTATTCAGCATAAAATGGATTGAAATAGTGATAGGAGTTGTACTGGTCAATAAACCTTGAAAACATTATGTTAAGTGACAGAAGTCGGTCACAAAACGTCCCATAGTTTATAGTTTCATTCATATGAAAGGATCGGAATATTCAAGTCCATGGACATAGAAAACAGGTTAGTGATCGCCAAGAGTTGGGGAAGGGGAATCAGGAACGACTGTTTAAAGGGTACGGGATTTCTTTTTGAGGTGATGACATATTTGGAAATCTTTTTGGAGCTGGTGATGATGGTTGTACAACATTGTGATTGCACTAAACGGTGCTGAACCGCACATTCTAAATTAGTTAAAACGGTACATTTTATGAAGGTATTTGTAGAGTGGGATTCACAAAATGTGGGCCGCCCCTGCCTAAGTCACAAATCAAAGTCAACCTGCACTTAGGGGAGCCCTAACCTACACCAATCATTAACTTCCAACTCCGTTCGCCTACCTTAGCCTAGAAAACAGGAGCTGCTGTGTTTAAAAGGAAACCCTCTACCTCCTAGTCTATCAAGACCTGTTCCCTATTTGCCTCTTGAATGCTCTGCAAGTCTCCCTCTTGTCCTAGATCCGTGGGGATCTGTGCTCCATTTCCTGAGGCACTCTAGTCTCCCAAACCAAGGATTATTTTCTCTAGGATGAAGGATGTCAAACTCATTACTCAATTGTTTCAGTTTTGTCATTTGACAATATTATGTGTATTTTACCACAGTAAAAACAAACCGATGCTTTGGGGGGAAAAAAGACAGTTGTTAATGTAAATGTACAAATCCACAATCGTATATGATTTTTATACATTCACGAATAGAATACAACAAAGTGAGATAGAAGTACTTGAACTTTATTTGTGGCTAATGAGCCTGTATGGAACCTCCTATCTGCTATTATAGGAAACAGATTCTTTTTGAGGACACATAGCCTATTTATAAAGATGAGCAAAACACATCTCAACAAATACCATAGAGCCAGTTACTTCCCAGTCATATAGTTTCACTGCAACGTAAGTTGGGAATCAATACTAGAAAGACAACGAAATACATGAAATAAAGAGAAGGGGGAAAAGTCAAAATTCTTCTTCTCCCCCAAATAACTGAGCTAGAAATAGAAAAAACAAAACAAAACAAAACCCTGTCATCTTAGTACAGAAAAAACATTGTTAGGTGGTGAATTTTGATGGATAAATTTGGTGTGGGGATAGGTCTGCAAATAGCATGAGTTGGTATCAAAATGTGTACTTGGGAAAAGACCAATTGAAGGAGCCAGTACTGTCGAGTATTAATAATACAGGTATTTCAATTTTCTACGTCGGCTTTGCGTTATTAGTCATAATCCTTGAACTGAGGGGGTCAGCTTCTTCACTGATCTTCAGAATCGGTTGAGATGCCTTCTTTTTTGAGAACATTTCTGTCAACTATTCTCCAACTATATTCAAATACTGTGTTCGACATTCTAAGCCTGAAAACAAACCAGATTGGGTCTCGGTCCTTGAGCAGTTTACAAACGATTTGACTTTTAAAAAGGGGACGCTTAAAAAGATCAAGTCCATATTCTATGAGACTATTTAGGGAAACTGGGCGGGGCGCTGGTTTTCACGGTAGTCGCCTCTCACGGAAAAACGGCTCGGGTTCCGCCTGCCTTTAAAAACCGCCAACGTTTCGTTCGCCACGCCCGGCGCCGTTCAAGGCTCCGCGGGTCTCCCTCGGGGGGACCCAACGCGACCCTGTACGGCGGCGCGGCCGGAGGCGCATGCGCGGCAAAGCTCGGCCCCGCCTCCTACAGACCTTTACAACAGCCTGGCGGGAAGCCCTCCCGCCCAGTTGGCGCCGCCTCTCATTGACAGCGCTTCGCTCGACGCCCGTCTGGCGGGCGCCTCGGCGCGCGGGTTCCCAGAGATCCGCCGTCGATTGGCAGTGCCTGAGCGGCTCGCGCGGAGCTCGATTGGCGCTGCCTGTGGGGGCGGAGTCGCTGTCTCGGCCGCCGCCGCCGCGCCGCCGCCGCGGGCTTGGTGTGTGAGGAAGGGCCTAGGCCCCGGCCTGCCGTGGTGGGCTCGCCGAGCGCCGGGGCTCGCGTCCCGCCGACCCCTCGGCCCCAGCTTCCCCTCCCTGCGGACCCCCACGGGCTGGGCGCGGGGCACCCCTGCCGAAGCCATGGAGGACGAGGTGGTCCGCATTGCCAAGAAGATGGACAAGATGGTGCAGAAGAAGAACGCGGTGAGCGCGGCGGGCGGCGCGGGCCGGGAGGGCNTCAACTTGCGGGGTCGGTTCGCTCGCTGATGACTTCGCTGAGCGAGCCTGGAAAGCCCTTCACGGTTTGGAAGAATCCCATTCGCTTTTCCGCGGTCGCGGGCTGGCCGCTAAAAATAACGTCACCGAGGGGTTTGTGATACGTCTTAGACATCGAGCCTGATGACTGAAAATTCCTGTATCTTAGTTTTTTGAAGAATGCCGAACATTCACTTGATTGACCTGCACTGGGCTGCAGGTTTGGGTAGCGGTTGGGAAGGCGGAGTAGGCGACTGTGCTTGTTGGCAAGGTGCTAGAGGGTTTTTTTAAAAAAGTGGGTCTTGTTATGTGGTCTGTGTAAAGACGCACGCACCACGGTGCGCTGGTAGATGGACTTGGAAGGCTGTCATCGCCGAGCGCCCTGAGTGGTTTACGGTCAATACCGGCGGCGTTATCTTGCTATCGGTAAAGTGTCGATGTGAACACATTTTCTTTCTTTCTTTTTTTAAAATGTTTTATTTATTTCCAGGAGAGAGAGAGAGAGAGAGCAGGGGAGGGTCAGAGAGAGAGGGAGTCACAGACTGAAATAGGCTCCAGGCCCTGAGCTGGCAGTCAGCACAGAGCCCGACGCGGGGCTCGAACCCACGAACCGCGAGATCATGACCTAAGCGAAAGTCGGACGCTTAACCGACTAAGCCCCCCAGGCGCCCCATGTGAACACATTTTCTTGCGGTTTCTTTGAAGTCTTCCAGTTTTTCCCTTTTTAGCCCCCAGCGTGTGCTACTTTGCAGCCCTCCGACTCCGTGCCATCTGTTTTCAGCCCAAACTCCATGGCTGTCGTCACCTGAATATATTCCGCCCTGCTCAGTGCATTTTCAGCATCTGCGCATCCGACGTAACATATCCCCATCTACGAAATAAATTTCAGGTCAAACTAATGTGAAGGGGAAACAGGATGCTCTGATTCGTATAGCACTTTGGAGTCAACAGAGCATCTCCGCACAGTTCTTTACAGACTCACAGCTGCGGTGTACCCATTTGGCAGAATGAGAAACCGAGTCAGAGATTAGGTAGTTCGCCTACTTAAATTAAGTACCGTGCAATTTGGATTAAGCTAGGACCCAGGTTTTCTACTGGACAGCATGCTGGAGCAGAAAATAGCGTTAAACCCTGAATTCTTAAGACTTTGTGTGCAGCCTGTTCCTCTTTTCTTTAACAGGTGCATTGTCTGGCGTGTAATTTCATACCCTGTTAATCTGTATTTGCAATTTTGATCTTTTTAAATATTTCCTGTTTGTTTTATGTTCCAGACTTTAACCGTTACCATTTAGTTTTCTCATTGATCCAGCCCTTTCATTCCCCCACTGCAAGTGATGCAATCGGGTTATTTAATAGGCTGAACATTTCTTTTATTTTATTTAAACTGGAAAGTTTTTTTTTTCTTCTTTGTCTGGAGATCCCTGGATTCCCACCGTAGACGCTCTTTGGGAAAAAGGCCTTTTGTTGGGTAACTTTTTCCTCTAACTCAGGCCATAATTTAAATCGATTAATCATGGAGTGATTTGTTTCTTTTCCTTGTAATAGGTGTTTGGTAAAAGTGAGTAACTCCTTAGTTGATAAATATGGAGAAGAGCAGTTTTTATTTGCTTGCATTTCTCAAGTTACAAGCCAATGATGAGTCTGGGGGAGAATGAGGAAAAACTCTACAGATACCCCTCAAATCGCATTTATCTGCTAGTTCAAAACTTTACCAATATGAAAACTCACCTCCAAACAGAAAGATAAAATTGACTAGCTCTTTTACATCCCCCCTTCTCCTTTTTCCTTTATATCTTACAGAAATTCAAATTGGCAAATGAAATAAAGAGAAAGGGAAGTGGTCTGAAGGACTCTCCCTCGTTGCCCTTCAAAGCATATCAGCTCACAAATAGCTTTTTGTAAAAATTTTTTAGAGAACGAGAGAGTATGAGCAAAGGAGAGGGGCAGAAGGAGAGAGAGACCGAGACAGAGAGAGAGAGAGAGAGAGAGAGAGAGAGAGAGAGGCACCAGNCGAGACAGAGAGAGAGAGAGAGAGAGAGAGAGAGAGAGAGAGTCATAAGCAGGCTCCATGCGCAGTATGGAGCCCAACACAGGGCTTGATCCCGCTACTCTGGGATCGTGTCCTGAACCGGCATTAAGAGTTGGACGCGTAATCGACTGAGCTACCTAGGTTCCCCCACAATTAGCTTTTTTTTTTTTTTTTTTTTACAAATAGTTTATTGTCAAATTAGTTTCCACATAACACTCAGTGCTCATCCCCACAAGTGTCCTCCTCCATGCCCCTCCCCCCTCCCCCCCACATCCATCAGTCCTCAGTGTTTGTCAGCATTCAAGAGTCTCTCATGGTTTGCCTCTCTCCCTTTCCCCCACCATTTCCGCCCTTCTTCTCCCCCTTGTTCCTCCGTCAAGTTCCTCCTAATCCTCCTATACGTGCAAACATATGGTATTTGTCCTTCTCTGCCTGACTTATTTCGCTCAGCATAACACCCTCAAGGTCCATCCATGTTGCTACACATGGCCAGATTTCATTCTTTCTCATTGCCATGTAGTATTCCATGGTATAGATAAACCACATCTTCTTGATCCATTCATCTGTTGATGGACACTTAGGCTCTTTCCATGTTTTAGCTACCCCCACAATTAGCTTTTAAGAGGTCAGTAATTTAACAGAAGTTGTTCTGGGGTTTGTAGAATTATAGTATATTTGTTTACCCCCTCCCCCTCCTTTTTGGTGGTTTCCAGGTTTTTCTCTGTGAGCTTTTTAAAATATTATGTATACTATGAAAAAGTGAATGTTGCTTGAAGAATAGTGAAGTAGTAGCTGTCCTCTTGAACTGACAAGTTTAACTGCTGTTATTGGGGGTTTTATTTTAATAAAAATGTTAGGTGTCACATTTACATAATAATAAAAACAGCAAACATTTATTGAACTATTACTTATTACCCTGAGCCAGACATTTGGCTACGTATTTACCTACCCATTTTCAGTTTTGCAAGATAAGTAATATCCCCATTCTAAAAATAAGGAAACTATTTGGAAAGTGAAGTGAATTGTCCTAAGCCAATAGCTAGAAATGAAGAGGTGAGTCTAAATCCGTTGCAGTGCTGTGTTGAACTGCAGTGTCTCTCTCTCTCTCTCTCCAAGATCTTTTTTTTTTT
>NW_027530180.1:515535-524660 GCF_008692635.1 Crocuta crocuta
GGTGCAATTGAGTGACTATAAGACCAGGAAGTAAGGATGTTTGTTACTCTGGGGCAGGCAGCTTTCCCTAAATATCCAGTCAATATCCTGACTTAGGACTATCCGGAATGTTGCCCTGTCTGTATAACTGATCTGAAGCAGTGTTTTCCGTTTTACGAGTGTCCATTCTGAGGCCTTCATGAACCATGTAAGTTAGTTTCAAATTTTCAGAGACTAGTTTTTTTTTTTTTTTTTAAGTATACATATTTATTCTGAGAGAGCCTGCGCAAGTGGGGGAGGGGGAGAGAGGGAGGGAGGGAGAATCTTAAGCAGACTCCATGCTACCAGCACAGAACCCAATGCGGGGTTCAGTTGGAAATGAGATCCTGTCCTGAGCCAAAATCAAGTCAGATGCTCAACTGACTGAGCCACTAGGTGCCGCAGGGATTAGTTGTTTTTTATGTAGTTTTGACTTGCTGTCAGTAGGCAAGGGTGACTCCTAATCTGGGTTTAAATCTTGGCTCTTCTGAACTTTACAGTGTGATCTTGGGCAAGTTCCTTAGCATCTTTAAAATTTTTTTGCTTTTTGGTGGTAAATTGGTAATAACTTAGTAAAGATTAGATGAATATGAAATTCTTGACAGTGCCTAAGATATGGTAAGGGCTGAAAAACCTTGTGTATTGTTTCTGTAAAGGATTTATGATATGACTGTAGAAGAAGGAGTGAGGTTGCTTAGAATTTTCAAATTCATAGATTTTGTGAGTAGTGATGAGCTTTGTTTACTATTATTTTGTCATTGGAGGCTCAGGATTGAGTAGAATTCAGTCATTAGGAGAGAAATTGAAATTATATGCCAACACACAGGAGCTGGTATACATGGAATGTGTAAATTTTTTCTCTAAAAAATTTTTTTAAGTTTATTAGAGGCAGGGAGGAGTAGGGAGAGAGAGGAGAGAGAGAATCCCAAGCAGGCTCTGCATTGTCTGCACAGAGCCTTATGTGGGGCTTGAACCCATGAACTGTGAGACCATGACCTGAGCTAAAATTAAGAGTTAGACACCTCATGTCCTGGCCACCCAGGGGCCCCAAAATTTCTAAGTCTTCTACCTGAGTTGAAGAAACTTTGGATTTCATATCAGGGTTAGATTGATGAGTATAAATCAAAATTTAAAATGACTACACACAATTTTTTATTTTTTATTAAAAAATCCCTTTTTTTAACGTTTTATTTTATTTAAGAGACAGAGGAGGACAGAGTGCAAGCAGGAGAGAGGCAGAGAGAGAGGGAGACACAGAATCCAATGCAAGCTTCCAGGCTTCGAGCTGTCAGCACAGAGCCCAGAATGAGGCTCGAACCCACAAACCCGAGATCATGACCTGAGCTGAAGTTGGTCATGACTGAGCTCCTGACTGAGCCTCCCAGGTGCTCCTGACTACACACAGTTTTTAAAAACAGCCTTATTGAGATATTCAATACAATTCACCCCTTTAAAAGTATACAACCAGGGGCACCTGGGTGGCTCACTTGGTTGAGCATCCGACTTTGGCTCAGGTCATGATCTCACAGTTCACGAGTTGGAGCATTGCATTGGGCTCTGTGCTGACAGCTCAGAGCTCAGAGCCCAGAGCCTGCTTTGGATTCTGTGTCTCTGTCTCTTCTTTTCTCTCAAAAATGAACATTAAAAAAAGTTTAAGGGGTACCTGGGTGGCTCAGTCGGTTAAGCATCCTACTTCGGATCAGGTCATGATCTCACGGTTCGCGAGCTGTACTGACAGCTAGCTCAGAGCCTGGAGCCTGTTTCAGATTCTGTATCTCCCTCTCTTTCTGACCCTCTGCTGCTCATGCTGTCTCTCTCTCTCTCTCTCAGAAATAAAGCACTAAAAATTTTTTTAAAAAAAATTAAAAAAGTGTGCAGTTCATTGGTTTTTAGTATATTCACAAATTTATGTCGCTCTCATCACACTAATTGATGAGCACTTTCATCACCCCAAAAAGAAACCTGTACCCATTAAGTAATCACCATATATCTGCCCTCCAACCACTAATCTCTGTGTGGATTTGCTATTCTGGACCTTTCATATAAGTGGAATTACACACATGTGTTTGTATAAATGGAATCAAATAATATGTGGTCTTTTATGACAGCCTTTTTTCACTTAGTGTTTTCAGAATTCATCTATCCTAACAGCAAGTATCGGTACTTTGTTCCTTTGTATTGCAGAATAGCACTCCACTGTACTGGTGGATATACCATGTTTTGTTTATTCAGTCATCATTTGATGGACATTTTGGGCTGTTTCCACTTTTTGACCATGATAAATAACGCTAAGAACATTTTTGTGCAGGTGTTTGTGTGGACATATGTTTTGTTTTTTTCTCTCTTGGGTATATACACGTAAGAGTAGAATTGCTGGGTCATATGATAACTGTGTTTAACTTTTCTGAGGAATTGACAGACTTTTCCAAAGTTGCTGCACCATTTTAAATTCTTACCCGCAGTGGATGAGGGTTCCAGTTTCACGGGGTCTTCATCAGCACTTGTAGTTTTTGATTATAGCCATCGCTGTGGGTGTAAAGAGGCGTCTCATTGTGGTTTTGCTTTGCATTTCTCGGATGACTGCTGATGGTGAAAATTTTTCATTTATGTGTTGGCCATTTTCTTTATCTTTGGAGAAATGTTTGTTTAGATCCTTTGCCCATTTTTAAACTATTTGTATTTTTGAATTGTAAGAACTCTTTGTGTTCTCAATACTGGACTCTTACAGGAGACAGGATTTGTGTATATTGCCTGGCGTTTTGTGGGTTATCTTTTCACTCTCTTGACAGTGTCTTGAAGTTCAAAAGCTTTCAATTTTGATAAAGTCAATTTTATACATTTTTCTTTGGTTTAGAATAAGTACAAGTTTGAGAGGACATAGTAAAATTACAATTTCTAGTATATAGTGCTGTTGCTGAGCCATAATTCAAATATTTACAGTGTTTCCTTTTTAAAAAAAGAAATAGCATCTTAGTTTTTTAAGCCTTGAAATCTTCTAATTCTTACTAAGAGGTGTTTGAGTTGATTGAGCTTAAATAATGCTTACTTAAAATGCTGGTTTATGGCTCTTTGAGAATATTGTTATGATGGAAGTAGATAAATCTTTTTATATCTTTGTACTCCTTATCAACCATGTCCTATATATTGGCACTCTATTTCATTACTTCATATGTGTTATATTACTCATTTGACCATTTGAATTCTAGGTCAGTGTATTATGCTCTCCTACATATATAGAAACTGAAACTTGAAAAAGACAAGTAACATTTCCAAGATCTTGTAATTAGGAAATGGCAGTGCATGGATTTGAATTTAGATCTGATATATATATGTATAGATGTGTGTGTGTGTGTGTGTGTATATATATGGATCTGATATATCTATAACACATATCTATACACACATATGTGTATATACGTGTGTGTGTGTATAGATACGTGTGTTTGTGTTCTTAACTGTTGCTTCCTTCTCCATAATCTCCTTGAGGAGGATGTTCCTGTCCTGTACAAAATTGTATATGCTGGGTGCCAAGTACAAGTTGGAATACAATATTTTGTAAAAGTACTTGTCTCTGATGACAGATAGTACCAACCGTGTAATAAAGTCATGTGATAGTATTGTTTATTTTTCAGCCAGTACTGTGAATTAAATTTGACTCTGGAAGATAAGGTAGAATCTTTCATTCTCTTGCATCATTTGTAGATGTTGCAATCTAATGGACTTGACCTGTAGAGGCAGGTGATTATTGGGGAAGGATAGAATTTAGTTTCTTGTTTGGTAATGCTATTCACCCGAGTTCACAGAGCAGAACGCTTCCAGTGGATGTAGGCAATGGGAGAGAGCAGTGGTGTGAGGGTCAAGAGATTATACTTCTTGTTCTTTTACATTACCTATCGGTTGGCCAAGTCACTTTCTTTTTCTGAATTTGTTTCCTTGTATAATTGAAGGTTTGAAGTAGATGCTCAGAGATTTATGTTTATTTTAAATTCCCTGAAGTCACAAAAGATTTCTGTTTTGCTCACTGTTGTGTCCTCAGAGTTTTGTACACAGTGTTAATGAATATTTATTGAGAGGCATTAGTGTAATTTGACAGAAGCGAGTAGATCTTACCTTTTTTAGTTAGTAATAATCATATGACTGTGCAAGTTTCCTAAATTATCTGGGTTTTCAATTCTTCTTCTATAAAATGGGGAGAAAAAGATTACTTGCTTCTATAAAGTTTATTGTGAAAATGAAATTATATATATGTATATATATGCACATATATATGCACACACACATATCTAATGTACTTAACATGATGCTTGGCACATAGTAATATTCAAAGAAGCTTTTGTCACTGAATTAATGTATATGATCATCTGTTTTTTGTCTTTTTGTTCATTCATATCATTATAGGTGTTTATTTCTTAAAGAACCTTGATTGAAACATTCATCTTATTTGCCCAGAACACAGTGTAATTATGAGAAAGGTCATAGTGCCATCCAATTAATGTTATTTAGCTTTTTTTCCTTCCATAGTTTATATCTCTAATTTCAGTCTCACCAAAGAGATCTGAGTGAAAAGGGAGAGTGTGATGAAATTAATGCAAATCTCTCTATTGCTTCTGCTTGGAAAGCAACTTAAACCTTATGCCACGTTGCTGATGTGTTAGAAGAAGCAACTTTGTATGTGACAGACAGCATTATTAAGGCTAAGGAGACACCCTGCATTTTTAAGGACTTGTAGAAGTGTGGTTCTTTATCTTCCTTTCTGATTGATCTTAGGTCAGAAATGGATCAGAAAGTCCATGGAGGTGCATTGGTAGAAGAAAAATGTCCATGCGTAGTTATAGGATACAAGTCCATAATTTCTTTTTTTTTTTTTTATGTTTTATTTATTTCTAGGAGAGAGAGAGACAGTATGAGCAGGGGAGGGTCAGAGAGAGAGGGAGTGACAGACTCCGAAACAGGCTTCAGGCTCTGAGCTGGCAGTCAGCACAGAGCCCGACGCGGGGCTCGAACCCACGAACCGCGAGATCATGACCTGAGCGAAAGTCGGACGCTTAACCGACTAAGCTACCCGGGCGCCCCAAAGTCCATAATTTCTTAATTACAACTTTTAGAGTCTGATATATTTGAGAATTACAAAATTTTCAGATTAAAAAAAATTTTTTTACAGTTTACTTTTGAGAGAGAAAGAGACACACTGAGTGTGAGTGGAGGAGGGGCAGAGAGAGAGAGGGAAACACAGAATGAAGCAGGCTCCAGGCTCTGAGCTGTCACACAGAGCCCGATGGGGGGGCTCGAACTCATGAGCTTTGAGATCATGACCTGAGCCGAAGTCAGATGCCTAACCAACTGAGTCACGCAGGTGCCCCTCAGGTTTTATTAAGATAATCTGGAACATGTATCATATATCTTCAACAAGATCTGGGCAGTTCCTAGTAATCAGACATTAAAATTTTTATAGTGAAATGTAATACTCACATGAAGTGGGATATATAGAACATAAATGGTTTTATGTATGTTGAGATTAGGTGTTGCTGGTAAATGAGTTGATTGAAAATCTGTGAGAAATCTTGGTTTTCAAAGGTTTTTGGTTTGGGGATTCACAGATGTGGGATTGAAGACCCCATTTGCTCACAAAGATGTCATTCCTGTAGAATTTCTGATGAACAGAAAATTTTAAGTCAATGTTGGTTTTCTTCTCTAACACCTGTAATGTTTCACTGTCTTTAGTTACCTTTAAATAAAAATAATTTATAGAATTTTAAAATAAAAAGGGATCTTTAAGCAGTAAATCATTGAAACCCTTCATAATAAAAAAAAAAAAAACTTAAAAAAAAAAGGGTGCCTGGCTGGCTCAGTTGGTTGAATGTTTGACTCTTATTTTTGGCTCAGGGTCATGATCTCATGGTTTGTGAGATTGAGCCCTTTGTCAGGCTCTGCGCTGAGTGTGGAGCCTGCGTAGGATTCTCCCCGCCCCTCATCCCCTCTGCCCTTGTCCCCCACTCATACTCTGTCTCTAAAAAAAAAAAAATCCTTCATAGTAACCGGTTTTATAATTGTTATTGAACTTAAGTTTTAAATTGAAATGATATATCTGTTGCCAGAAGGAAAGTTAATACTCTTTATTCTCCACAGCTGAGTCTGATGTCTGTCAACTTTATTTTTTTTCAATTAATTAATTTAACATAATCTCTGCATCCAACATGGGGCTCTGACTCATGACCTCTGAGATCGAGAATTATGTGTTTTACTGACTGAGCCAGCTGGGCACCCTAATATCAAGTTTATTTTATTATTTTTTTAAGGGTCAGTTCTTGTTCCTTTTTTGTTTGTTTAAGTTTATTTACTTAGCGCATACCCAGGGGAGGTGCAGAGAGAGAATCCCAAGCAGGCTCCGCGCTGTAGGGCTTGATCTCATGACCTGCAGATCATGACCTGAGCGGAAATCAGGAGTCAGATTCTCAACTGTCTGAGCCACCCAGGCACTCCTAGCAAGTTTAAATGGAAAAATTATATGACTGGAAGCCTTTACTCAATTTTATATTTAAGAAATAAGATAATAGCATGAGGATTCTGTGTGTATTCCTTCGTTTGGGTACGTGATGAGGGATGTGCTTGGGGGCTCTCTGTCCCCCTGGGCATGCTGGGTTTCAGTGATTTGTAGGGTGCCTAGTTTTTGTACTTTACCACTTCAGAAAGCAGAATGAGTTACACATGTAGTGTCGACCAGATGGCTTTTAGGATGTACTTGCACAGGCAGAACATGAAACCGGCATCAGCATTTGCAGAGTGGGTGTCGGTGGCTTGGAAGAAATTCTTACAAACAGTAGTGGGGCGCTCTTTGAACCTGAGGTGGCCAAGTGGGTGAAGAACAGCTAGCTCCTCTTCGCACTGTGAAGCCAGGTAAGAGCTAAAGGCTTTTAGCTCTTTGATGGCTTCTTTTCTGAAATGCTGCATTACTAGTGTTTTCTAGACAACTTTTTTGTGGATAAAAACAGATATAATTGAATCCGGGTCAATCAGTGATTCATCATCATTGGACTCTGTGAAGTAGTTTTAGAAGCACCTTAGCCAACTTATTTTGCTTATATCTTTCTTTTATATATGTAAAAGAAATGATGGAATTATACAAGTATAAAGAAGTGATAAGAAAATACTATGTTAGGTTAATAGTTTTTTTATTAGTGGCTTATAATGTGTCCAAATATAGTACATAAAGTGAATATTAGACTAAGTAAAATATGATTGAGTGTATTAGATTACATATGATACATTAAATGAATATCAAATTGGAATATTTGGCCACAAGGTGTAAGGTGGTGCTGTTGGTTCTCATTTCGTTCCTTTTTTAATTTTAGGTGCTTCATGTAATTCTTTTAGGAGTCTTATTCTGTCTTCATCATCTACATGGGAGTCTTTGATTCTCGATGGCAGTGTACAGGCCTGTGAGCTTAACATACATTTTAATTCTGAATTTTCTCTCAGAATCTTTTTACTACTTTGTAAGAATTACATAGAGAGCACTGTTTTTTTTTTTTTAACTAAAACAATTTTTTTAATACTTTGAGAGGAGAGAGACTGAGTGTGAGCAGGGGAGGGTCAGAGAGAGAGGGAGACACAGAATCCGAACCAGGCTCCAGGCTCTGAGTTGTCAGCACAGAGCCCAGTGTGGGGCTTAAACTCACAAACCTGGAGCTCATGACCTGAGCCAAAGTCGGACACTTAACTGAATGAGCCACCCAGACACCCTGACAGCAGTGTTTTTGTGACAGAAGAGTAAGAAACAGGAGACCTCAAGAGAATTCTAGTAAAGATATGCCCTTTCCCCCTCTGACTGTGTGAGTGAATGAGTGCTAGAGGTGCTGTAGCATCTGCTCACCCCCATTCTTCCTTTCTCAGGGTTGGTTCCTTCATGAAATAGCCATTCTTCATGGAAATTTGGGGTGTGTTATGCTACCAGAGTAAGAAACACATTTTACATTTCAAATTGGGACACACATAAACAAATGCTATTTAAAATGAACTTTAAGGGGCGCCTGAGTGGCTCAGTCAGTTAAGCGTCTGACTTTGGCTCAGCTCATGATCTCACACTTCGTGGGTTTGAACCCTGCATCCCGGACTCTGTGCTGACAGCCCGCTCAGAGCCTGGAGCCTGTTTCATGTTCTGTGTGTCCCTCTCTCTCTCTCTCTGACTTTCCCCTGCTCATGCTGTCTCTCTCTCTCTCTCTCTCTCTCAGAAATAAAACATTAACAAAAATTAAAATAAAATGAACTTTAACAAAGCAGTATTTGGGCCACCTGGGTGGCTCAGTTGGTTAAGCGTCTGACTTCGACTCAGGTCATGATCTCGCAGTTCGTGGGTTCAAGCCCCGCGTTGGGCTCTGTGCTGACAGCTAGCTCAGAGCCTGGAGCCTGCCTCTGATTCTGTCTCCCTTTCTCTCTGACCCTCCCCTGCTCATGCTGCCTCTCTCTCTCTCTCTCTCTCTCTCTCAGAAATAAATAAAACATTAAAAAAAATAAAGCAGTATTTATCAAGTGCTGGTCATAGTCCAGTAAGTGGAATTTATGTTCCTTTAATGAGTTGCAGTCGACCCCTCGTTCCCTGCCCCCCTTTTATATATATACCATCCTCATATGAATAAGTGAGCCATAGTGAGTCGTAGATAGGAAAACATAAATTTAAGTCTTTAGTTGGTCCTTGTTTTACCATCTGGGAAATTGAATATGCAATTATTTTCTTTTTTTAGGCTGGAGCATTGGATTTACTGAAGGAGCTTAAGAATATCCCCATGACCCTGGAATTATTACAGGTATGTGCTAACCCACGTCAGGATTTGAATAGGTAATTGTCCTAAAATGCCAAAGCATTTTTAATACTGATACGTTTTTTGTATTGTCCAGTTACGGTGTAAGCCATAACTCCTGTGTTTTTTAAAGATGATAACATAAATCAATAATCTAAGTTATCACTGTAGGAAAATGTTGCCTTCCTCAAGAAGAATAACACCTAAATCTTTCAAGTTTGAAATTTCACCGTGAAAGGAAAGCAAATTGACTCTTGGGCCTGATTTGATTTCCCAAGACCCCGTGTTCTTTGTCACTGCCACCACCTACCA
>NW_027530180.1:525228-555077 GCF_008692635.1 Crocuta crocuta
CCTTCAGCAGCCATCCCTCATTTTTCCCCAGTTGCACAGCCACCCTTGTGCCCTAGGACCCACTAATCGATCTCTGTTTTGTCTCTGTAGATTCACCTATCCTGGAGATTTCGTACAAATGAAATCATACAATATATGACCTTTTGTGTCTGGCTGCCTTTTTTTTTCCTTTGAAGATTAAAAATGTTTTAATTTTAAGTATGATCTACTCCTCACCATGGGGCTCAAACTCATGACCCGAAGATAAGAGTCACATGCTCTGCCAACTGAGTGAGCCAGCCGCCCTTTTGGCTTCTTTTACGTAGCATGGTCTTCTCAGGGGTCGTCCATGTTGTAGCGCATATCGGTAGTTCATTCCCTTTTCTGGCTGAACAGCATTCCACTGTATGGCTATATCCATTTGGCAGTTGATGGACATTTGGGTTGTTTCTACTTTTTTGGTTGTTATGACTCATGTTCCTTGCTCTGCACATTCATGTACAGACAGGTTTGTGTGTTTTTGTTTCTTTTGGGCAGAGATCTGAAAGAGTCGAAATGATGAGTCACATGGTAACTTTATTTTGAATATTTTGAGGACCTACGGGGCTGTTCTCCTATGTGACTGCACCATTTTACATTCCCAGCAGCAAGTAAATGAAGGTTCCAGTTTATCCACATTCTTGCCAACGCTTGTTATTGTTTGTCTTTGATTATAGCCATCTTAGTGGGAGTGAAGTGATATTTCATTGTGGTGTGGATTTCCAGGTCCCAAATGACTAATGATGTTGAACATCGTTTTCATATGCTTCTTAACCAGTCATATCTTTTCTTCGGAGAAATGTTTTTTCAGATCCTTTGCCTGTTTTTAAGTTGGATAATTTGTCTTTTTATTATTAAGTTGGGATTGTTCTTTATATATTCTAGATGCAAGTCCATTATGAGATACAGGATTTGCAAGTATTACCTCCCCTGGGCTTTACATTCTTAGTGATGGTCTTTGAAGCACAAAAGCTTAAAATTTTGTTGTAGTCTCATTATCTGTTTTCTTCGGTTGCTTGTGCTTTAGGCGTCAGACCTAAGAAACTGTTGCCTAATTCAGGGTTTTAAAAATTTATTCCTTTGTTTTTTAGCTCTTTTGTTTAGTTCTGTGATTCATTCTGAGTTAATTTTCATGTGTGGTATAAAGAGGTCCAATGTCGTTCTGTAAAAGAATGATATGTAAAAGAATATGGATATCTAGTTCACCTTTTCTTAAAAAATGTTTTTTGTTAATTTATTTTTGAGAAAGAGAGAGAGAGAGATGGAACATGAGGGGGGGGGGGGGCAGAGAGACACACACAGAATTCGAAGCAGGCTCCCAGCTCTGAGCTGTCACCACAGAGCCTGACGCGGGGCTTGAACTCATGAACCGTGAGATGATGATTTGAGGCTAAGTCAGCTGCTTAACTGACTGAGCCACCCAAGTGCCCCTCACCTTTTTAAAATATTCTTTTCTCTAATGAATTATCTTGACATCCTTATTGAAGATCAGTGACAGAAGAATGTAGGGACTTGTTTCTGGATTTTTTTTTTTAATTAAAAAAATTTTTTTTAGATGTTTTATTTCTGAGAGAGAGAGAGAGACAGCGTGAGCAGGGGAAGGGAGAGAGAGAGGGAGACACAGAATCTGAAGCAGGCTCTAGGCTCTGAGCTGTCAGCCCAGAGCCCGATGCGGGGCTCGAACCCACGAACCGTGAGATCATGACCTGAGCCAAAGTCGGACGCTTAACCAACTGAGCCACCCAGGTGCCCCTCTGGATTCTTAAATCTATTCTATTAATCGTGTCTCTCCTTCTATAGGACCACGTTGTCCTGATTATTGTAGTTTTGTAATACGTTTTGAATTTGGGAATTATGAGTCCTACAGCTTTTTCAAGATTGTTTTGGCTGTTTTTTGGGTCCTTTGTATTTCCATGTGAACTTTAGGATAAGCTTATCAATTTCTGCACTAAAGGCAGTTGAGATTTTAATAGGGATTTTAATCAGATTTAACAGTCTGATTTTATTAGGATTTGCAGCCTTAACGTTTAAGTCTTATGATCTGTGTATATGGAATGCCTTTACATTTATTAAAGTCTTTAATTTCTTTCAACGATGTTACATAGTAGCTTTATGCTTTTTACTTTAAGATTTAGTGGCTATCTTAAATCATCTTGGCAGAAACTCATGAGTGATCATAAAGGTGATTTTTCTTCTAGAGTATACCAGTCTGCTTATTTCCTGTGATGCTGACAGCATCTCTTAATCTCACTTCTCATTCCTTTCTGCTTGACCACCAGCGTGCATCTCATTCCCTGAGTCTGCCTAATGCCCTCTCCATCTTTCCACGGTAGTGTCTTTCTAATTGCATAGCTGGTGTTCTGTAGAAACCAGATGGCCAGCTGTGGCCAAAGGCACACATTTTCCCTGTCTAGCATTTCACAGTATATAGTTCATCTCAAAAACCTTCATTAGTCCTGCAAACAAGAAGCCTGTTTAAATCTACAATCCTTCATGTAATTTGAGCAAGCAGTACTTCTTTGTAGGGTATTTGTTATATCCTATAAATTAAAGAAAACTCCAGAGTCTAGGGAATTCTAAGACTTGGTTGTCCAAGTTAAATGGCTTCGTAATCCTTTCTTCTCTCTACTTTCCTCTATCCAAATACTCTCTTTAAAAGGAGAAAAAAAAATACCCTACCCAAATCTTTGTTTTGCACTCTACCTCAGCAGCCTCATTTCTTATTATTGTTGACTGGATAGTCTCTTCCTTAGAGAAGTATGTTTGTTACAGATTCCTACATTCTCCATAGGGATTTTCATAGGTTTTCAGTAGGAAATTATTGACTCTTTCATAGGATGAAAACATCACATCCTGTGATCATAAAAACGCAAGCACCCAAGGTACCTGATTTGCGTAAGCTCTTCCTGTATCTTTGCTCGCCTCTGCCTGCCTCTTAAAGCTCCGCTCTCTTTGCCAGTCTGTGTCAGCTCCAAGCTTCAGAACTGTATTAGTAAGTCAGATGATTTCTTCCACTCATTCCAAAACTAGGTTTCCTTCTGGGTGGGTGGGGTGGGTCGTGGGGTGGCCATAAGGGAGAGCTGTGAATGGGTGCGGGAGGAGGAGGGCCAGAGGCGTCAGGAGAAAAGAAGTCAGACCTGACAGACACTCTGCTCCGTACCTGGCCGGAAGCGCAAGCAGTTAGCTGTGTGTCCAGCTCTGGGTCCACATAATTGGAGACCATGCCGCCTGGCCCAGGAACTTGCTTCTGGAAAATTTTCTATATTGAAGTGTTCTTTAGAAAAGTTCTAAAATTCTGAAAGTATTTTCTTCACTAAAAAAAGTTCCAAGAACATTTTATCAAAGCAGTAAGCCACTTTTTTGGGGGGGGAGGAACCCTCCCCAAACATTAATCCCAAACCATTTTAGGATTTTGCAATTGTGGAGTCGCCTTTATCTTTCTGCTGTGGAACCTTATCTGCCTTGCACAGCATTCTTTCCAGTGATACAACTTAGGCCATGCTAGCCAAACAAACACATATTCTCAATTCTTGAACAGAATTTCTATCCTGAATCTCTTTGTTGGGAGATTTCAATAATTTAGCAGGAAACTGGAAGTACCCATTTATTACTCTACCTTAAAGTTTACAGCAGGCATTCCTGCTTTTTTTTAACCACTAACAATTCCTTTTGTTGTTTTTTTCCTTCCGTTGATCATATTTCTTGAAAGATCGTCTACCAACAACTTGAACTTACTAAATAATTTACCATTTTTTATTTATCATCCTTAATTGACCTGTCATAGCTTTTGTGTTCTTTGAACACAATTTGAAAACCGTTGATGTGCTGGGAAGAGCTGGACTTTGGAGGTGCATTAAAATCCCGGCTTTGCCAATTAGGTCTGGTGTATTGCTGGACGAGTAGGGATAGTGATTCAAGTTTAAAGGGTTGTTAGGAGGGGATGCCTGGCTGGCTCAGTCTGTGGAGCAGGTGACTGTTGATCTCAGGGTTGTGAGGCTAGGCCCCACATTGGGTATGAAGTCCACTTTAAATAAATTAATTAAATTAAAAAAATAAATGGTTGTCAGGAATATTAATGAATGAGGATGCATAATTGTGGGTACACAGTATTATCACATAATACTTTACTATATTCTTTGAAGTCAGTTTTTTAAAAATGTTTATTTATTTTGAATAGAGGGAGGGAGAGAGAGAGAGCAAGTGGGGGAAGGGCAGAGGGGGAGAGAGAGAGAATCCCAAGCAGGCTTTGCACTGTCATTGCAGAGCCTGATGTGGGGTCAATCCCACGAACCATGAGATCATGACATGAACTTCAAGAGTCTGATGCCTAACTGATGGAGCTACCCAGGTGGCCCACTGTGAAGTCCGTATTAATGTCTGTAATTACATGCTGGTTTGAGGCAAAAAACAACAACAACAAAAAAACAAACCCAACCCCAAACCACTTTTAAACGTCTGTAGATGGTAATATTTGTTTGAGTATCCTTATTAAAGTTGCAGCAGGTGACCCATGAAGGAATCTATGTAGAAGAACATTTAGAAGCAAAACAGTACATGTGTTAGTCATGGTGCTGCAGCATGCCTTCTGTACAAATACAGACGTTTTATAGTTTGTTCTTCCTTTAAGGGATGTGGAAAGACTGATCTCATCTTCCCAGTTCACCAGCCTCATTACAGTAGGAACTCAGTGTATCTGCCTGCAGATCTCTGTGATAATAACCTTGATGAGCTCAGGGTTTGACTGGAAGATGCATGCATCTTATTCTGTAGTATACTATTATGAGAATTCAAATAACTGAGGCTTTCTTCTCTTCTACCGTTGAAACAAGAAAATGGGAAAGAACAGAACGAAGCACTAAATTGTCTGAAATGAAACAGCATATACAAATTGTTTTTGTCATTGCCTTGCAGTCCACAAGAATTGGAATGTCAGTCAATGCTATTCGTAAACAGAGTACAGATGAAGAAGTCACATCTTTAGCAAAGTCTCTCATCAAATCCTGGAAAAAGTTATTAGGTATGATTGATCTTCCCTTATGTGTTTGTGCTCTGGCTTATTCAGGTGTTCGGTGTGTGCGTTTTTTACTGTTTATAAATACAGAGGTACTGAAATCAGTGCCTTCTATGAAGTAGGATGGGTGTCAGTTTGACCTTGAGGGTTTTGCTTTTTAAACTAGTCAAATTTAGCTTTTTTTGTTTTTTAAAACTTAGAACTGGATTGCCTCTTTTTTTTAAATTCTATTTTTTTAAAATTTTTAATTTTTTTTTTTTTTTAATTTCTGAGAGAGAGAGACAGCATGAGCAGGGGAGGGTCAGAGAGAGAGGGAGACACAGAATCTGAAACAGGCTCCAGGCTCTGAGCTGTCAGCCCGGAGCCTGATGCAGGGCTCGAACCCACGAACCATGAGATCATGATCTGAGCTGAAGTGGGATGGTTAACCGCTGAGCCACCTAGGCACCCCTGGATTGCCTCTTGAAGAAGAAACTTTTCCCCCATGGGTAAAGTTGTCATTCATTTTAAAAAGGTTTTTGAAGTAATTTTCTAACTTACAGAAAGTTTATAAAAATAATAAAAATCACTCACATGTATCCTTTTTCTAGATCTGTTAATTTTTAATATTTGCCATACTTGTTTTGTCATTGTTTCTTTCTTCTCTTTCTCTGTATGTATACACTCACGCATACAAATTATTTTCCGTATGTATACACTCACACGCATATAAATTATTCTCCGTTATGTATATACTCATGCATGTACAAATTATATTTTCTGAACCATCGGGGAGTAGGTTGTGTCTATCGTGCTTTACCCTTTAATAGTTAAGTGTGTGTTTGCTTGGAATAAGTTTATTTTCTTCTGTAATCATATTATAGGAAATCCAGGACATTAACATTGGTACAGTGATCTACAGTGCAGGTTCCAGCTTTGTCACGTGTCCTGGTGGTGTCCTTTAGAGCTTTTTTTCTTCTTTCAGAACAAGATCTAGGCTAGGATCACATAATCTAGTCTCCTGGTCTGGAATAGTTCTTAAGCCTTCTTATGCTATTTATAACATTGACAATCTAAAGAATACAAGCACTCTTCTCACTTTATTTTTAGTAGCATCTTCCTGATTGGGGCTTTATCTATTATTTTCTCATGGTTAGATCAGGTTGTGCATCCAGAGGTGGAATGCTCTGGAAGCGTGTGCTGTCCTTCCTGGGGTATCACCTCCAGAGGCATTGGTGACCATGACGTTCGTTTTGATGACCTGGTCAAGGCATACACCGTGTCGTTTCTTGTTTTTCCTTTTGTATCTAATAGGTATTCTGTGAGAGATACTTTCAGACCCTCAAACTGTCTTGGTTCTCATGAGACCTCCCCTTATCCCCTGTTTAGTATTTACTGATTTTTGCCCAAACCACCTTTTATTGTGATCGTTGCAAAATTGTAATTGTCTTTAATATTTCTAAGTCAGCATTCTGCTGTAAGAAAGAACCCTCCTTTTACCTCCCAGTTATTTTTCTATTAGTGTGGACACATAGATTCCTGTTTTATACAATGGATTATAATCCATTACTATTCATATTTATTTTGATATTTACATTATCCCAGATTTGACCAGTGGGCACCCATTCAAACTGGCCCCTGTGTCCTTTTGACACCCTCTTCAGTTTTCTTGATCGCTGTTTTATGTTCTGGAACCAAAAAATGTGTTGGGTTCATCTCTCTTCCCTACCTCAGCCCTGGAATCAGGCTTTTCTCCAGCAGTTATTAGCATTATCGGGAAGAGAAAAATAGAAAAAGTTGAACCTTTTAAAATTTCAAAGACAACAATAGTGATAACAAAAAACCTTATTACTTCTAAGATCTTGGAAACTAGAGACTAAAAATTATAAATTGGGATAATTGACAAAATTTTAGTAATGTCTGTAGGTAAGTAAACAGTACTGTATCCTTGTTAAATTTACTTATGTACTGTGGTTGTACAAAAGAGTTATTTTTCCATAGGGAATACATGATGAAGTGTTTTGGGATTAAGGAGCATGATATCTGCTACTTATTTTCAAATAGTTCAAAAGAGCGGTCTGTATGCACACAAGGATGTACATGTGTGTATACGTACAACACATGTATGCGTGTCTGTAGGCGCAGTGAATGAACGAGGAAGCAAGTGTACCAAACATTAACATTTGGGGAATCTGAGTGAAGCTTCTTGTACCAGTCTTAAAACATTTGTGCAAGTTTCAGGTTATTTCAAAATAAAAGCTTTTTAAAAATAGTCTTTAAAGACAAACTAAAACTTTGTGTTTATAATTAATTTAAATTTTGAGTCAAATTCCATATTCTAAAGTAATTAAAATTTGCCATAGACACTGACTGAGAACCATATATATGTATGTTTTTATTTCTGGAAAGATGGTTTACATTTTGTGGGGCATTGTAGTTATATTTATTTAATCTTAATTTAAAGAAGGTTTACGTTTTTATACTTATTGGAAGTATCTGATCTCATTACAAGTTCTCTTTTAAAACTTTTTTTTATGTTAAAAGATTTCCATGTTCATTAGATAAAATTTGGAGAGTTGAGGAGGAAAAGAAACCTCTTTAAGTCTGTCTCTAAATACAGCCGTCGGTTAGTATCTTGTTGCGTTTCTTATCTTTTTTCTCCTAGTGCATAGATTTTGCTTCAGCTAGAATTCTTTTTATGCTGTATGTATAGTTACTTATATTGCCTTTTTTAATGAAAAAAATTTGTATTTTTATATCACATTCATTTTTATTGGCTTCAGAATAATCCACTGGGTGATTATGCTTTAATTTCTTACCTATTAGATATGTGTTGTTGTTGTTTTTTTTACTTTATAGCTATTATAAATAATGTCTTGATGAATATCTTTTTGCCTAAAGCCTTTTTTTTTTTAGATTATTAACTAGATTTCTGGAAGATTTACTACTGCTGCTACATGGCAGCACAGTTTTTGAACACTCCGACATGCCAAGCATTGACCCCTGTGAATGCGCTTAGCTCTCCCAAGAACCCAGTGTACGAGGGGCCGTTATATTTCCCGTTTTCTGATGGGGAATGCCGGCACTGAGAGGTGAAGCAGTCTGCGCACAGTTGGGCTGGTCATGAGGTGTGATCTGCAGGCAGCCTCGGTCCAGAGCAGATTTTCTCTGGCTCTGCTTTATTGCCCACGGCACTGTGGTTAGGCCCGCGGCATGGTAGGTAGGCAGCAGGACTGCTCTCGCTGCCCGGGCTCCTTCTGGGATTGCACCAGAAACCTGGCTAGGGCGAAGTGCGGGACCGCGTGTGGCACCAGGTCTCTGTGAGGGAGCGCTGCACTGTTACACCGCCCTTCAGACGCTTTCTACTCCCCTAGTTTGGGAATGTTTCTTAGTCCTTGTTATATTCTGTAATGTCTTTATTAATGTTTGTTTTCTACCTCACAGTCCTCTACCATGTTTAGCTTTGGGAGCCTTTCACTGAATTGTAGAGAATAAATAGGGGTAAGAATGGGGTGCCTGGGTGGCTCAGTCATTTAGGCATCTGACTCTTAATTTTGGCTCAGGTCATGATCCCAGGGTTGTGGGTTTCAGCCCTGAGTTGGGCCCTGGACTGAGGTTAGAGCCTGCTTAAGATTCTCTGTCTCTCTCTCTCTCTCTGTCTCTGTCTCTCTCTCTCTTCCTCTCCCTCTCTCCCTCTCTCCCTCCCTCCCTCTCTCTCTCTCTCTCTCTCTCTCTCTCAATTAAAAAAATAGAAATAAAGGAGGGCAATAAAATGAGTATCTGAAAACTAACACTATATCATAGGGGACCTGAATTATATTTCAGATTTGGTAACCCTAATGTTTACAAGGGAAGTTCTAGAATTGTGATTTGCACCTTTTTCTTAGCCAGTCAGCCTCATCTAGATCATCCAGTGCTCATCTAGAGCACAGGATAGTCATCTAGGGACCTTTCTTTGGTCCTCAAGCCTCATTGCCAGAGCTTGGGGTGGAATGGGTCCAAGATGGGGCCTTGAGCATAGAGATTGCTTCAGGGTCATCTAGGTGGTCCTGATGAACGGCTGACTGCATGTGCTCTCGTATCCTGTGCGGAGGAAGAGGGAGAAGTGAGGTATTTATGTAACTCTTATTATGTGGGGATCAAAACGTGGATAGATACGTGAGGTAATTTGTGCAGGAGATCCAAACATTTCCTGACCCCAGCTTCAGACGGCCCTCTGGTTGATTTAAACACGTATGTATGTTTCTTTTCATTGTTTAACGATTGCACTGGTCCAACCTATTTTATACCTCTTATCTCTCTCTTTTTTTTTTTTTAATAACACCAGCTTGTGGACTTGGTTATTACTTTACAGATTATTTAAGATAGAGGAAGTGTTAGATAGGCCTTACTAATCCTGAAGTCTTTTCTATGAAAGTGTTCTTTGTTTACTGTCCCTGAAATAATTTATTTTTTGACTTCATGAAAAATTGTTAAAATAATATTGTTATATATACTTTGCACTTTCATCTTTAAAACTTTTAAATGTTATTTTGAGAGAAGGAGAGAGAGAGAGCGAGCGTGGGGAAGGGGCAGAGAGAGGGAGAGAGGGAATCCCAAACGGGTTCCACACACTCAGTGTGGAGCCCAACACGGGGCTCAAACTCACAAACCATGAGATGACCTGAGCCTAGATCAAGAATGGGAAGCTTAACGAACTGAGCCACCCAGGTGCTCCTGCACTTTCATTTTTAAAATGATAGTGCTGATATTATTTCCATGTTCTTTCCTTTGTTCTATATATTTTTCTCCACTTAACTAATTGTTTTTTTAAGATTTTATTTTTAAGTACATTTTTGTCTATTTTAGGTTCCCACTGGCATATGAATTGTGCTTCCCACCAAATGAAGGAGTTTTTTGGGGAATGCTGACTAAGCATGCATTGTGAAAAATACCCAAGTACATATGTTAATATGATAGCTTACATAAACTTTATTTACTGTTGAAAACTTAGGATTTTTGGGTTTTTTTGTTGTTGCATAAATAGCCTGATTATTTCTAGTAGTTCCTTTTTTAATTTTTTTTAATGTTTATTTATTTTTGAGACAGAGAGAGACAGTGTAAGTGGGGGAGGGGCAGAGAGAGAGAGAGGGAGACACAGAATCCGAAGCAGGCTCCAGGCTCTGACCTGTCAGTACAGAGCCTGACGCAGGGCTCAAATCTATGAACCACAAGATCATGACCTGAGCCAAAGTTGGATGCTTAACCGACTGAGCCCCCCATGTGCCCCTGTAATTATTATTTTTAAACAAATGCTAACAGCTGAAGAATTTCATAATTTTTAGATGGACCATCTACAGATAAAGACCCTGAAGAAAAGAAAAAAGACACTGCAGTTACATCACAGAATAGCCCTGAAGCAAGAGAAGAAAGGTATGTCCCTTTACAGAAATGAATTTCTGTCGGAAGTTGTAGCTGTAACTTGCTTGTCACTTCCTCCATGGTCGTATTTTGTATTATTTATGGTTCCCTATCTGTATCCTCTTTTTGTTTTCTAATTAAATGGAATTAGTAAATATATGTAGCCAAATAGACTATTCTAATGTTTCTTACAGGATTTTCCTGGAAATTTAAGAGACTTATAAGACATTACATGAATAAGGAGAAATTATTTATACCGTATTCAACAAGCTTAATTGAATGGAATATTTGTGATAGCACTACTAGAATTGATAGTGAAGGTACTGATTGAGGCTTCAAGTGGTTGGGGGCCATGTAGGTGGCTCAGTTGGTTAAGCATCTAACTCTTGATCTCAGCTCAGGCCTTGATCTCAGGGTTGTGAGTTCAAGCCCCTTGTTGGGCTCCATGCAAGATGTAGAGCCTACTTTAAAGAGAAAAAAAAGGATTCAAGTGGGTACTTCCTTTATTTACCACATTCCATAGATTTTTGGGGGGATGGTACCTGGATCTAATTCTCTTTTTATGCCTTTTTTCCTTCCCAATTTAACTGTCATAAGAACTGAAAAAGGCTTCTCACCTCTTGGGAGACCTTTGCATTTATTCTTTCCTGTCACATATAATGGACTGTGTAATCCCCAGCATGTTGAGGTAGTAGGTGATATGCCTGGTAGGTTAAATACAGCTCCTCTATTCTTGGGAAGCTTGTGTTTTAACACTTGACTTTGATTTAGAGCAGTAGTTCTCAGTGTGGTCCCTGGAGTGTGGGGCACCTGCCAACTTGTTAGCAAAGGAAAATCTGGGGCTTTACCCTGAAACTATTGAATCGGGAATTCTGGTGGTGGGCACAGAAATGTGTTTTTAACAATCTATTCAGGTGATTCTGATGCACTCAAGCTTTAGGCTACTTATTTTAACTTCATTTATTTCTTAGTATTTTTCCCCAAAGTGGTAATGTACCCCTCATTTGTTCAGTAACAGTGACTAGTATCCCATATACTGTTATTTTATGCATTAGACTAACTAAAGTTGATGCTAAAAGAGGTAAGCTAAAGATAGGGTTAAACATCAGTTGTTAATAAAATTCTGACTCTTTGAGATAGTTTTAGACTTTTAAAAAATTGTGAGAGTAGTACAGAGAATTCCCAGTTGCCAGTGTATGTGTATGTACATACACTTATGGTTGTGTACATACTCAAGACACATGAATAACTTATTTTGAACCAAATAGGAGTTCTTTATATCCCTAACTACATCAGTGCATGTTTCTTAGGAACAGGACATTTTCTCACATCTAATCACGGTGCAGATCTCAGTGTCTGCAAGTTAGGATTAATACAATACTTTTTTCTAATCTACCCAGCTTACTCGTATTTTAGCAGTTTCCCCCTTATTCCAGAGGAAAAAGATTTTTCCAAAATATCTAGAATCACATACTGCATTTAGCTATCATCACTTGTTTCCTTTAATCTGGAGTGATTCTTCAGTCTGTCACTGTCTTTCATGACCTTGATATTTTTTAAAAGTATAGGTCATAATTTATGAAATTTTTAACAAATGCTTTCAGTTGTGTTACATTCAAAGTCACTGACTTAATGCCTTAAATATAAAATATAAAAGTATAGGCAGGTAATTTTATTTATTTTTTGTTTAAAATTTTAAAAAATATTTATTTATGATTGAGAAACAGAGACAGAGCATGAGCAGGGAAAGGGCAGAGAGAGAGGGAGGCATAGAATCTGAAGCAGGCTCCAGGCTCTGAGCTGTCATCACAGAGCCCTGCACAGGGCTCAGACTCACAAACTGAGAGATCATGACCTGAGCCGAAGTCATACGCCTAACCGACTAAGCCACCCAAGCACCCCTAGGCAGATGATTTTAAATAGATATTGAAGTAGGAATAAGTTCTTAGTGTATCTTTATCTGTTTTACGTAATTGAAGTTTAGAGATGGAGCCTATTGACAAAAGCATGGTATTATCACATGGGAAATCTGACCGAATGGTTGGTATCTGTCCACATGTATACGCGCTCAGTCACCCATGCACTCTCTGAAGGTGACAGAGCTCCTAGGGTATGATGAAACGTAGAAGGTGTACAGAAGGGCTGGGCTGCCCAGGGTCCTCTGTTTTTGAAGTTTTTATTTATTAAAATAATTTTTTTAACATTTATTTTTGAGAGAGAGAGAGAGAGAAATAGAGCACGAGCAGGGGAGGGGCAGAGAGAGAGAGGGAAGCACAGAGTCTGAAGCAGGGTCCAGGCTCCGCGCTGACAGACTGACAGCAGCGAGCCTAATGTGGGGCTTCAACCTATGAACCTTGAGATCATGGCCTGAGCTGAAGTTGGACGCTTAACCAACTGAGCCACCCAGTGCCCTGTCATTTATTTATTTTTATTTTAAAGCAAGGGAGAGGGGCAGAGGGAGAGAGAGAATCCCAAGCAGGCTCCATGCTCAGCACGGGCCCGACAAGACGGGGCTTGATCCCATGACCTGGGATCATGACCCCTGTTAGGCTCTGTGCTCACAGTGTGGATGGAGCCTGCTTGGAATTTTCTCTCTTCCTCCCTCCCTCTGCCCCTCCTTTGCTCGTACGTGCGCTTGCTCTCTCTCATAAAGACATGAATAAACTTAAAAAAAGTTGAAAAAAAAAAAAGGTTAATTTAAATCCCGCAGAAAACATTTTATTGAGAATCTAAGAAATCGGCAGCAGTTGAAATGATTGGGTCGACTCAAAAACTAGTAAGCTGTCCTGTTTGGATTGGTGTTTCTAGGGAGAAATTAAAGAGACGTTTTTATATTTTTACAATTCCTTTCTCGCTACACATGTGTTTTTATCCAGAAGGGAGTGTTTTAAGTATAAACCTCTTTGGTTGTCTCATTAGAACAAGGTTTCTCAAACCTTGTTTCCCCTCCAAGTCTGCTTGAGAGTTCTTGTGTTCTGTGTGGTCCCCTCACCCCTCATGGGGCCCAAATCCTTGCTTTTCACTTACTGTATTGAGCTGCGATGGGTATTTTCTTAATCATTAAAATTATTGTTTAATGTTTAAAAAGATCAAGGTCAATGTTTAGGTGGTTAAAAAAACATGAGATGAGTCTCAGATTTAATAAAATTTTAACTTTTTAGAAATCTATACGTGCGCCATTTTCGTTTTCCTCTGTCACCGAATACTTATCATTTGTTTAGATCAAAAAATTTTAAATAGCGATGCGGTTACGTTAAGAGACTTTTTCTTGATCTCTTTTTGGCGTGTGCGCGCATGTGTCTATGTTAGTAGTTCCAGTGGCAACGTGAGCAGCAGAAAGGAGGAGGCAAATGCTCGAGATTCTTACGTGTCGTCCTTCCCTCGGGCACCGAGCACCTCGGACTCGGTCCGGTTAAAGTGTAGGGAGATGCTGGCGGCCGCTCTGCGGACAGGAGGTGAGTGTCGCGGCGCCGCGCCGCCCCCGACCTGTGTACCGCCACCTCTGCCGTCCGGCCCCGGGCGTCCCCGCGCTGGACTGCGCCCGCGTCTGGTCCGGGGTGGCAGGTGGGGCTGGCGCTGGCAGACAGGGACGGGCGTTCCCGTGGAGGTACCTTCCCACGCATGGGGGTCCCCCTTGCTTCCGGCACCTTCGCGGGCCTCCACACATCTTCCCCCGCTTTTAACCTGTGCGCAGGATCACTCACAGTGCAGATTCTTTCTGCAAAAACAGTTCGGTGCTAGAAGTGTGTTTTTCTCTCAGGATTTTCCCAGTAGCATTTTCTTTTCTTTAGCTTACTTTATTATGAGGAGACAGTATGTAATACATATAACATATAAAATATGTGTGGTTTATGTTACTGGTAAGGCTTTTGGTCACCAGTAGGCTATTATTAAGTTTTGGGGGAGTCAGGGGTTACAGTGGATTTTCTACCCCATGGGGTGTTGGCGTCCCTAACTCCTGTGTTGTTCGAGGGACAACTGTAATTACCCTGCTCCCAGACTGAGCGTTAATGATAGTGTCTTTGGGTCCTGTTGTTAAATGTTAGTATGAAATGTAGTATTTACGTTGTATATTTATAATTCCACTTTCTGCCTTTTTTTTTTTTAAGTGGAAAAGAGATCTTGATTTATATATATGGGAGCCTTAATTGCATTTGAAGTTATCCACTTTTATGTAAAATTTTAAGTTTTACATACAGGAATTATTTATTGTCTTATACAAATTCATTCTTTTTCTTTTCTGTTATACTTGAACCATAGTTGGTATGACCTGTTTTTCTCTTTACTCCTCCCTTTATATTTTGATTCCCTGTTTCTTTATGTATTTTTTCTTTTTTCTTCCTAGTTTCTTTTTATTTCCTTCTATCTGTTTGAATATTTGCATAGGAGTCTTCTGAGTGTGTCCATATATGTGATTGGCAGAGGAAATGAATGGTTTCTTTGCATTGAAGCCTGAGGCACAGGAGACAAGACAGTTCTCTCTATAACTTTCTCTACTCTCTGCCGGAGCCACCAGAATTGATGGAATTGTGCAGTGAGGAATTGCCTGCTAGATCACTTCCTTCCCCACTCTTGAGGGGTAAGGAGTCGGCATTGCAGGAGTGCTGTGGACGTTAGGTGAATCCAGGAGAGGAGTCAAGGGGGCAGTAAAGGGACCAGATTCTAATGAAACTAAACACACAGGATTCTTTATTAGGGCAGTGGGGTTGAAGAAACAGGAATGCAGTTTAAGTTACTCTCTGTTGAAATTTTCTTTTAATATCTCATGATCACTTAACTCTTGACAATTCTTTGTGCCTGTGTTTAGATGACTACGTCGCCATTGGAGCTGATGAGGAAGAATTAGGATCTCAAATTGAGGAAGATATCCTTTGTGTGTTATGTTCATGATTGTTTTAAAAAATCTGGTACAGATGAACTGTTGTTTTCTTCCTGTATAGAACTTAGAGTTTTCATTTTTCAATTTCTGTCTTGATTGTATTGTTTTGCTGGGAAAGAAGAGGGCCAGCCATGGCATTTTATTCTGGTTTTCTGGTTATTTGAAAGGAAAACATGTATGTTGATAGTATTTTTGCTTTTCTGCCTTGCAGGTTGAGACTGTAACACCTCAGTAGAAGGTGTGCAAAAGAGTGTGGAAAACACACAGACTACGTATGAAGTAGGGTTTCATGTTTGAGGGAACTCGGCAAAGCACGTGAGGTCCTCTGAGTGCATTCTCAGGAGGGAAGTGTGTTTGTGCTGGGCACCATTGAAGGGGCTTTGGAAGAGGGACCTTGTTCATCTAGGTGACAGCGTGACCCTGGAACTATCCATGGCCCTGTTGGATAGCGTGTGGCTCTCAGGGCTCCCCTTCTGTTGAGAAGAAAAGAACCTGCTAAACTAGCTTCTTGATGAGCTGGGAAAGAAGTGAACCTTTGGGGCCACTACGAATGGTTTCTTCCCAGAGGGTTCCAAAGGTGCTGTGTCATCACGACTTTAGGATCCTTTGTAGAATTCCGATTTGGGCAAGCCAAAGTTGGTATAAATTCAGGCTTCCTTTTTTTTTTTTTTAAACAAATTTTCTCACTCTGAGTACTTGTTACTTTTTGAAACATTTTTAATTTGTGTGCTGCTGGCATTCAGCATTATGAAGAAAGTATTGTTCATTCTTTTTTTTTTTTTAATGTTTTATTTATTTCTAGGAGAGAGAGAGAGAGACAGCATGAACAGGGGAGGGTCAGAGAGAGAGGGAGTCACAGACTGAAACAGACTCCAGGCTCTGAGCTGGCAGTCAGCACAGAGCCCGACGCGGGGCTCAAACCCACGGACCGTGAGATCATGACCTAAGCGAAAGTCGGACGCTTAACCGACGAAGCCACCCAGGGGCCCCTGTTCATTCTTGATATAAAAGTAGGATCACTATTTCTTGCCAGTTCCAAATCAAGAAATGAGGTAGAAACACTGTATTGTTAGCATAATCTAAATTGGAAACATTTTTGGAGAACTGCTTAGAAATTTCAGGAATTCTTATCTTGGTGAACTAGATAAAAAAAAATACCTTACTTTTATAATTTAACCCTTTTTCCTTGACGGCCTAGTACCTATATATCAAGAAATAAGGAATACAGACATGAAATACAAAAATAGAGTACGAAGTAGGATATCAAATCTTAAAGATGCTAAGAATCCAAATTTAAGGAAAAACGTACTGTGTGGAAATATTCCTCCTGACTTATTTGCTAGAATGACAGCAGAGGTGAGTATATGTGGCTATAATGTTTCCATGATGTTATTTCCTGATGCCAAGTGCAAAGTCTGTCTGAATCATGAAGTACTAAATAAATACTACATTTATAATAAATCCTTATTAGCTATTCTGATATATTTATATGTGTAATGTGCTAGACAAATACATAAGGTGATTGAATCAGTTGGTATCAATACTTTGTTCCTTATACAACTGGACCCTGATCTTTGGTTGATTGCCTTAAATCATTGTCTAAAAACAGAAGTGTTTTTACTTACTTTGGATTCGTGTTGAATTGAAGATTTGAATATCTAATTGCAAGCAGACTTGGTAACCTGAGTTCTTTTCATGGTTAAACCCCATAAAAGTGGCCACATCATATTGACTATTTGTTAAATTGTAGGGAATGATGGAGAAAACAGAATTCGGAGCTTGCTCTTTATAGACAACCGTTCATCATCTGCAGTCTCATTATTTTATTATGTATCCAAGAGAATCGATTTGTCTGTCTATGTAGCTAATAAAAATTGTATTTTTAAAATTCATTTTTTAAAAAACCTCATTAAAAACACTTAAAACTTTAAATTAGAGACCATAGTGTAATGCTCCTGTATATATCCATCACCCAAGCTTCAGGTATTTTCAAGAATTTGTCACCCTTTTCATCTGTCCCTTTTTTCTTTTTTCTTCTTTTCTCTTGAGACATCATATCCTTTTACTTTAAAACCTGGGAGAGGTAACCTTTAAAAATATAACTTTCTTACATAACTACGCTGTCATTACTACATCCAACAAAGCTAACAGTAATTCCTAATTTGTATTCATATATTCCTGATTACATATGACTTTGTATCAGGATCCAGGTCTATATACTGCTTTTAGTTTGGCCTCTAAAGATTTTGTATGTATGTATTTAAATCCATAGCAGTCTTTTCTCTTACCCCTGGCCCTGTTTTTTCTTCATGACAGTGACCTGTTGAAGAAACCAGTTTATTTCTTCTGTATCCCCCAGGATGAATGATCTTTTTCTCCTTCGTGGTGTTATTTTTCTGTCCCCTCTATTTTCTGTAAATTGGGAACTAGTTCTGTAGGCTCGATTACGTACAAATTCAGCTATTTTCCCCATGTAAATACTTTGTAGTTGGCGCTTTTTGCTTCATGTTGCACCACATCGGAAGCTATATACTGCTTTACTGCTCCAGACTGTTAGCATGCTGAGCTCGATCAGTGGGTTTGGATGAGGACAGTCCACTTCTTCCACTGTAATGTTCTCCTCTGATCTTTCATCGGGATTGGTTCTGTACAGTAATTTATTTTGGTTCTGTACAGTAATTTATTCTGATAGCTGAAGGAATTGTTCCGTCCTTGGCTAATGGGAGCTCCTTCATGTTCACCCCTCTGTGTGTACGACTCAACCGCAAAAGTCTTTGGAGGCTTCCGTGCTTCTGTGGCACATGGAGTGATGGCCCTGGCTTATCCTGTGCATCTCTTGTCTCCTCCAGAGCTCCCTGGTTCCTTTTTGGGGAGGGTGATGGTAGAGACCATAATCTGGGTACTAGAGGTACTCATTGCTATAGGATTATTATGTTGTTCATAAACCTTTAAACAGAAAATCTCATTTTCACATACAAACTTAGAAGTATTTGAAGAAATTTTAAAAAGAAGCAAACTCCTATGAGCTCTATGAAGAAAAATACTAATTTTTCACTTTTAAAACTTCAGAGGTTTTTGTTCTATTATTATGAAGCTAATTGAACATAAAGAGCACTCAGGATGTGTACAGAAGATGCCTATTAACTGAGTGGTATCTCCACCTCGTCAACAGGAAATGGCTAGTGATGAACTCAAAGAGATGCGGAAAAACTTGACCAAAGAAGCCATCAGAGAGCATCAGATGGCCAAGACCGGTGGAACCCAGACTGACTTATTTACATGTGGCAAATGTAAAAAGAAGAACTGTACTTATACACAGGTTTGTGATCGTTTATAGATTCTTATTTTCATATTAAGAGTGCTTGAGGGTATTATGCCAAGTCAGGTAAGACAGAAAGACAAATACTGTATGACCTCACTTATATGTAGAACCTAAAAAACAAAAGAAATGGATTAACCAAAAATGTTTGAAACTCAGATAGAGAGAGCAAACTGGTGATTGTTGGAGAAGAGAGGTGGAGGGTGGGCTGCATGGAAGAGATGAAGAGGTACAGACTTCAGTTAGAAAACAAGTCACAAGGATGTGCTGCTGTACAGCGTGAAGAATATAGTCAGTAATGTAATAACTTTGTATAGTGACAGAGGGTAACTAGACCTATTAAGATCATTTCATAATGTATAAAAATATCTAATCACTGTTGTACACTTGAAACTAATAACAATATTGTATGTCAGTTATAATTCAATTAAAAATAACTAAATAGAATGCTTCCAACTCTTATTTCAAAACAAGCAGTAAAGATAATTGCCAGTACTTTGATATTTCTCAAGAGGAGATATGATCTCTTCAGTGTAAGAATGCTTTTTTAAAAAAAATATTTATTTTGAGAGAGAGAGCATGTGTGCGAGCAGCGGGGAGAGGCAGAGAGAGAGAGGGGGAGGGAGGGAGCGAAAATCCTAAGCAGGCTCCATGCTCTGCGGAGCCTCACAGGGGACTGGATCTCATGAACTGTGAGCTCACGACCTGAGCCGAAATCAAGAGTCAAGAGGCTCAACTGACTGAGCCACCCAAGCGCTCCAAGTATGCTTTCTTTATACTAAATAGATTCCAGTTAATTGAAAATAAGTTGATGTATTTATACTTTCATGGAAATGGTTACTGTGAAAGCTGTATCAATTAAATAAAATTAATACAACACATAGGATTTAATAGAATGGCCATATTCGTTTTCTAAGAGTTGAGCTGTTGATTAGTGGTTAGTATATAATCAGGTTATAATTCTTTTTATTTGCCAGGGTCATATAATTTAAGGAAAGTTCTTTATTCTTCCTCACTTGGAGTGTGGGTGCTTTTAGCTTAATTGCTTTCCAGATATCGATTCCTTTTCTGCAACATATTGGTGACTTTTATCTTCAGATATAATGTGACTAGCCTTTTTTGTTCTGGAACAAAAGAGCTGTGAAAAGAGCCACATAATGTTTATTTTTGTTGTAAATGTGTGTGAAAATGGCTTATCAAACTGTCATTAATCTCATTTGTCAAGAAGGTATTTTTGTGCTGTGTCTGTAAGCTACTCAATTCAAGATTTTCCCATTAGAGAACAGCTTACAGTTAGTTTCAGGGTAATAGATTTAGGGAATTGATTTTCTGATTGAGAGAAAATGAAGCCATTAAGAAAGTAATATGACTAGGGCACCTGGGTGGCTTAGTCGGTTAAGCATCCGACTTTCGCTTAGGTCATGATCTCGCGGTTCATGGGTTCGAGCCCCGCGTCGGGCTCTGTGCTGACTGCCAGCTCGGAGCCTGGAGCCTGTTTCAGAGTCTGTGACTCCCTCTCTCTCTGACCCTCCCCTGCTCACGCTGTCTCTCTCTCTCTCTCTCTCAGAAATAAATAAAACATTAAAAAAAAAAAAAAAGAAAATATGAATAAACTCTGTAAGTTGTAGAAATGAACCTTTTGTTTTTTGGGTTTTTTTTTTAAAATAACTTTTAGAGAGTATTCTGTTCTCAAGGTTAAAAATTCAAAAGGTACAAAAGATTAAGAGTAGAAAGGTCCCTTCCCTCTTTGGCCTGCAGCTACTTGGTCCCACCTCCCTGGGATTACTCGATTGTTGTGTGGACTTCTCTGTGTGTTTTATGCACGCATACGCAAATATGAATATATTTTTGTTTTCCATTTTATTTTCTGTGTGTGTGTGTGTGTGTGTGTGTGTGTGTATGTGTGTGTGTGTGTGTGTGTTTGGTTTAGTTTGTAATCTACACACCCAGCACAGGGCTCTAGCTCATGAACTTGAGATTGAGAGACATATGCTCTTCAGACTGGGCTGTACAGGCGCTCCTGTTTTCCCAGTTCCTAAAAATGCGGTAGCACATTACATAAACGATTTGCTCTACTTAACCAAGCTGAAGTCCTCTACCTTTTTGAAGTCTTTCATTTAATCATAGTTATATATCTTATATTTCAGTATTCTGTGGAAGTATTACTATTGATAGTCACTAAAATATATTAACAAATGAAAATGACTTCAGAAATTCCTGAGTTTGAATTACGATGTTTTCTTTTTATCAGGTGGAAAAATCTCCGCAATGAAATTTTGTCCTGAAAATGCCACATAGTAGGAAGTATTAAGTATAAATAGAAAGGTATTTAAAGTAGAATAAAAAAAAATTCAGTAGATCTAAAACTTCCAAAGTTGGCAAAATAACAGGTATGAGACTTGGCTCTTGGGTTAACATGTATCTACCAGGAGATCAGATTTTTTCCAGAAAGCAAGAAGTTCCTCTTACTTTGAGGGCCCTAGTTTTAGCAAGTATATAGGTATAAATACATGAGACTACTTCAGGAGTTTTCAAAGCATTTTTATCTGAAGGCCTTAAGTAAGCAGAATGCCATTCTTTTGGGAATGCTTCTTCTGTATCTTCCTTTGGGCTTTTGACTTAAAAATCATGTTGATAGTTTACAGGTATTGTGAGCTTCTCATCTCTGAAGGGGTAATATCCTAATTTCATTATCCCACATTCAATTTAAATATACCTTATTCAGAATACAGTATTGTTGGCATTTAGATTCTTGCTTTCATCTATCTTCCTTACCTCCCTTACATTTAAACCTAAGAATAAGGTTTTTTTTGTTTTTGTTTTTTTGCTTTTTAATGTTCATTTATTTTCGAGAGCAAGCGAGACAGATTGTGAGTAGGGGTGGGGCAGAAAGAGACGGAGACACAGAATCTGAAGCAGCACAAAGCCTGACTCGGGGCTCGAACTCACAGACCATGAGACCATAACCTGAGCCGAGGTTGGACGCTTAACGGGCTGAGCCACCCAGGCGCCCCACCTAAGAATAACTTCTGACTTTAGTAATGTGTTGTCAGCCTCACTCAGGAATGTGTACTTGAAAGAGATAATATTCTGTCTTTGGAATGTTGGTTTCAGGAATTCTCTTAAGTGGAGAACTTCAGAAGTCTGCTATGTTGATAAAATTTTAAAAAATCATACTAGCTTATTTCTGTTTTTTTCCTGAGCTCTCTTTTTAATTTAAAATTTTTAGTTGTGGTAAAATACACATAACCTAACATTTACCATCTTAACCATTGTTAAGTATACAGTTGAGTAGTAGTGCATTCGTAATATTGTGCCAGTCTCCAAAATTCTTTTTCTTTTGCAAAACTGAAACTCTGTATCCATTAAAGAATAACTGCACATTTCCCTAACTCGTGACAACCACCAGTCTCTAGGTTGTCAAAGGAAGAAATGGAATCATACAACAGTATTTGTTCTTTTCTGTCTCTGGCTTATTTCTGATATCTGATCTGCTCTAAGATAGTAATTAGGAACACAAATAAAGATCTATGTACAGACAACATCACTAATCGTCACGGAAAGGCAAGTTAAAACCACACAATGTTCATAAATGGTCATCTGTACTATAGCATGTATCAGAAATCCCTTCCTTTTAAAAGCTGAGTAATAGCCCATGGTATGTATATGTCACACTTTGTTTATCCGTTCATCTGCTCGCAGACATCAGCTTCGGCCTTGCAGGCTGTTTGTGAGGAATGCTGTGATGAACTGCTGTTACACAAATATCTCTTTGAGACCCTGCTTTCCATTCTTCAGAGTGTCTTAGGAGTGAGATTTCTGGATTTTTACGGTCATCTTAGCCTTTTAGAGCAATGTAAAGTACCTATTCATAGAAAGATTGGAAAGTACAGGAGAATATGAGCAAGAAATTTAAAATCACTCATTAATCTGTGCTCAGAGAGAACAGTGGTCAGTATTCTGGAAACTGCAGTATTTTGTGAATCTTTTCTAATCTAGTGGCAGCGAATCATTTTATACACAGTTGACCCTTGAACAACACAGGTTTGAACCGCGTGAGTGCATTTGTACACAAAAGTTTTTTCAGTAAATATATATCCAGTACTGGAAATGTATTTTCCTTCTGATTTTTAGTCACCTTTTCTTTTCTGTAGTTTGCTTTAAGAATTTAGCATGTAGGGGGCTCAGTTGCATTTGACTCTTGATTTTGGCTCAGGTCATGATCTCGTGGTTTGTGAGATAAAGCCCCCTCTGGGCTCTGGGCTGACAGTGTGGAGCCTGCTTGGGATTCTCTCTCTCCTGCTCTCCCCCACATGTGAACTCACGTGTCCTCGCTCTCTCTGAAAATAAACATTAAAAAAACAATTTAGGATATAGTATGTAAACATGTAAAATATGTGTCAATTGACAGTTTGTGTTATTGGTAAGGCTTCCAGTCAGCAGTAGGTTATTAGCAGTTATGTTTTGGGGGGAGTTAGACGTGGATTTCAACTGCACGAGGAGTCGGCAGCCTTAACCCCCACATTGTTTAAGGGCGAACTGTACTTCATTTCACATAGCTACTATAAAACATAAGGATTTTCCTTTAATTATTAAAAAGAAAATACAGGGGCGCCTGGGTGGCTCAGTCGGTTAAGCGTCCGACTTAGGCTCAGGTCATGGTCTCACAGTTTGTGGGTTTGAGCCCCGAGTCGGGCTTTGTGCTGACAGCTCAGAGCCTAGAGCCTGCTGTGGACTCTGTCTCCCTCTCTCTGCCCCTCCCCCACTTGTGCTCTGCCTCTCTCTGTCTGTCTGTCTCTCTGTCTCTCAAAAATAAATTAAAAAAAAAAACCTGTGTAAACATATTAATAGCTGTATAATATTCCATCCGAGGGGTATGTCTTATTTCATTACTTCCCTGTTGGATATTTGTTTCCAGTGTTTGCGCTGTTGCAAAATTACACTCTGCAAACATCCCTGTACACAAATTTCCCACCCTCCAACTTTATGAGGAATAATTAGCATATAATTGTATGTATTTAAAGTGTACAGTGTGATGGTTTGATACACATATACAGTGTGGAATAAATTACCAAGATCAGGATAATTAACATATTCATTATCTAACATAGTTCACTCTTTTCTTCCTCCCTCCCTTCCTCTCTCCCTCCCCATGAGAATGCTTAAGATCTACTCTAACTATAGTCACCATGCTATACATTAATTAGATCCTCAGAAACTTACTTTTTATAACAAAGTTTATATCCTTTGACCTGTATCTCTCCATTTCCCTCTTATCCCAGCCCCTGGCAACCACCATCCATTCTCTGTTTCTATGAAATCAGCTTTTTTAAAATTTAATTTTTTTATTTAAGAAGTCACATAGAAGTGATACTGCCGGGAGCCGCACCGGCCTCTCTAGATGGCAGTCACAGCAAGGAAATGGCATTGTTTGCACAGCTTCTGCCATGAGAAATGAAGACTAGTATCTCCTTCTACTACTACTGACTCATGTTGGAAATAAGCCTGCTGGTATTGACTAGGCCTCCCAGTATTCCATATCAGACCCATATTCTGAATACAGATACCTCATAAGGAAAAGCATATTCCTGCCTTTATAAAAGAGACTNTGATACCATACAGTATTTGTCTTTCTCGGTTTGGTGTATTTTATTTAGCATGCCTTCCAGGTCCATCTATGTTGTCTCAAATGGCAGGATTTCCTTCTTTTTTATGGCTGAATAATACTCCATTGTGTATATAGAAGCCACTTTTATTTATCCATTCTTCCATTGAAGGACATTTGGGTTGTTTTCATATCTTGGCTATTGTGGATATTGCTGCAGGGATCATGGGGGTGCAGACACCTCTTTGAGGTCCATATTTAATTTCCTTTGGAGATACACGTGGACTGGGATTCCCAGATCATGCGGTAGGTTTTTTTTTTTTTTTTTAAATAAAGTCTACTCCCAGCATGGGGCTCGATCTCACAACCCTGAGATCAAGAACTGCATGCTCTACCAATGGAGCCAGCCAGATACCCCTACAGGAGTTGAAGTTGTAATATTTTGAGGAACTGCCATCTCGTTTTCTGTAATGGTTATACTAGTTTACATTCCTACCCACAGGGCTCCCTTTTCTCCACATCCTCAGCACCATTTGTTGTCTCTGGTCTTTTTCATTAAAAAAATTTTTTTTTTAAATATTTTATTTATTTCTGGGAGAGAGAGAGACAGCATGAGCAGGGGGTGGTCAGAGAGGGAGGGAGACACAGAATCTGAAGCAGGCTCCAGGCTCTGAGCTAGCCGCCAATGCAGAGCCCAACGCAGGGCCGGAACCCACGAACCGTGAGATCATGACCTGAGCCGAAGTTGGACGCTTAACCGACTGAGCCACCCAGGCGCCCCTCTGGTCTTTTTCATACTAGCCATTCTGACAGGTGTGCAGTGATACAAAGTGATATATCCTTGTGGTGTTAAATTGCATTTCCCTAATGATTGATCTGTACACAGGTCTTTATTTGTGTTTCTGATTACCATCTTAGATCAGATACCAAGTTCTTGGGTCACAGAGAATGGATATTTAAGGCTCTTAGCTGTTGCTGCCTCACTTTTAGAAAGGTGAGGGCAGTTTATATTTTTTAAAATGAAACATTTATAATTTTTACATCTCTGCTAATTTGTAAGAGGAAACTGATGTATCTTTTAAGGGATGATGAAATTTTTCTATATTTATTAGACATTTATGAAAAATAAAATGTGTGACGGATGATTTCCACTTATCTGGGATAAACTAAACATGAAAAGACAAACAGAATGCCTTAGAAAAGGAAGTTGTGAAATATGTGTCCTTTTGGCATTATTTGGCTTACTTGAACTTGTTTCAGGCCCTGACACATTTTATTGTGGTGCTGTTGTGGCTACTGTACCTCCCCATACAGAGCGTTCTCACTGAGATTGGACTTCTTACAGTGTTGTTAAAAGTCATACTTTTCGCTTCATTTTGCTGTAGGTACAAACTCGTAGTGCTGATGAACCAATGACAACATTTGTTGTCTGCAATGAATGTGGAAATCGATGGAAGGTATGGCACTTTCTTACGTTCGTATTTTACCCATTTGTAATAGATTTCTTCACATCGTTTTATTAGACTACCTAGATATCTAGATGTGTAAGTGCATGCTCGTGCTGTCCAGTATTACGCAAGTCCATGACGGACTGTCTGTAAAGGAATATACTCTTAGAAATGAAGAATATTCATGTTCCTCCCTTCATATTGTTTTGGTGCAGGAATAACAGGATTGGATCTTTAATGTGTAGTTACTGTGTCATAGTCCAGAATCTACTGTATTCATTCAGTTGCTTCCACATTTGCACTTCCAGAAAGTCTGTACACGTGTGTTACCTGTCCTTGTGGGTTTTGATCTGGAAAGATTATCTTGTTGAAATCCAGCCCAATGGTGTTAGTGTTTATTTTAGGAATTAACAGATGAGCACTGCCCTGGTTTCATTAGGCTTTTCACTGAGCTTTCTCACTGGAACCGCTCTTCTCTTGAATTAGCCCTACACGGGCATGTTAGTTACTTGAGGGATCCCTTCTTTTTTAAAAAAAAAATTTTTTTTAACGTTTATTTATCACTGACAGAGAGAGGCAGAGCATGATCATGGGAGGGGCAGAGAGAGAGGGGGAGACACAGAATCTAAAGCAGGCCCCAGGCTCTGAGCTTTCAGCATGGAGCCCGACGTGGGGCTCGAACTCATGAACTGTGAGATCATGACCTGAGCCGAAGTCGGTTGCTCAACTGACTGAGCCGCCCAGGCGCCCCAAGGGATCCCTTGAGTGATTTTTGTGAGCCACAAAAATCTAACTTAAACTTGGGAGAAGATTTACACATCACTTCTGAGACCATTTTTATCGTTCACAGAGAGAAGGACGTTGGGTTTGGGTGGTTGGAGAGCTCCCCTGGTAGGGGTGTAGGGTCTTAGAGCCAAGCAGGTTATGAATTGCGTTGTTGCTGATCTTTTCAGTGCATTGTAATTTTACATTATGTGAAGTGTAAAAAATGTCTACATCACGGGCTGTGGTGAGGAGTGCAGATAATATATTTAAACTGCCTGATAATCGTTGGTATTCCAGAAATGCTGGTTGTTTTTATTAGATTTTGAGAAACCTTGTGTGCTTCTTTTTATTTTTTTTTTAAAGCTGTACTTAGCTTTAGGCCTTCTACTCTAATGCTTATTTTGAATGATTCACATAAGTTAACGCATTTTCTGAAATTCAGAGGTGCATTAAAACTAGATAATGGGGAAATATTCTCCACAAATATGGAGAATGGTTACGGGACTTTGGCCCTAGACTTGATTTTAGGGGTTGAGGCCAGTGCCCATTTTATTATATACAAAGATTTAGCTACTGGTAGTGAGAGTGTCATCATGATTTGAAACCTTCTGTCTTCTGAGTTGGTAGAAGTTTTCTACATGGTTGAAGAGAGGGATGTTCATTAATTATTTTTAGTCCTGTTGAGCAAGACTGGTTTTTCCAGATAGCGCTTCAGTTTGCTTTGTATAATGGATGATGATTATTACGATTATTATTGGGCATATTGCAGTTTGTTTTGAATATAGTTTGTGCAGCATAGTTCTGACAGTAGTACCTGTTAGAGTTTAGGAAAGTTCAATTTAATGTAGAAAGACGATGCATAGGGTGGCTTAAGTTTTAAGTTTGAAATTAATTTTTTTTTGGAATTGATTTTTTTAACCTAAAAACATTAAGAAGTGTACTGTCAAAAACAATTTTATACTATTTCTTCAGTTATAGATTCCTACTGATTTTAAGTTGGAAAAGTCAAACACATAGGATAGGTGACTATTCATGTCTGAGAAATAGAGCGTCTTTTTAAAAAATGCCTCTTCAGCAGTGTATGGTGTGTACTGTGTTTAAATGGGGGCGGGGTACACTCCATTGTGTGTATTTAAATGTCTTATGAAATACTTCTCTCTTTTTTTTTCTTGACAGTTCTGTTGAGTTGGAAGAAACGGCAAAATGTCTGGACCATTAAAAAATGGATTTTGTAATTAGCTTTAAAACTAGGCCATCTAGTTTTCTTGCAAATCAGATTTTTAAAGTAACATACATCCCTTGGGTTAGTGTTGGTTTTTGACATAGCATTCCTTCCTTAAATGCCTTCTCTAGTTTCAGATCGTTAGGGAGACCACATAATAATTATATGGTATCTGTTTCAAAACTTTTTTTTTCAATTTTATAGTAAGTTGATACTAAACTTTTGGCAGTTTATTTTTACCTTTTTTTTTCTTTTCAAAGGAAAACGTACCTTAACTTTTTTACAGTCCAAAACATATACAGTAGAAATGTTACTCTTCTCAGTTAATACATAAATGGAAATTACATTTTCCCCCATATTGGCACGTAGCTGCAAGTAGTAAACGAGGAGAAGAGGTAATATAAGTTTATCAAATGTGGTGTGTATTCAGATAATACTTGACCAGCTTATCTAAATTGTACATAATATTTGAACTAGCCTATGAGATTGAATTAATTATTATGTTCACAAGTCTGGGATGATTAGATATTATTTTGCATTTGTAACTAACCATGATAATCATTTCCTGTAATTTCTTGTACATGTTTTTGACTCGTTCTTCATAGATTTTACTTTTGGAAACATGACTTTGTTGGAATCAGTTTGGTTTTGTTGTTTATTTACCTGTTTGACTTTGTGGTGCATTTTGGTTTTGTGGAACACTGTTGTAGTTGAGTAGGTTTTCCGTAAATCCCAGCATAGGCGAAGAATGAAAGCTTCTGACCATTTTTCTCGTCTTCGGAAGACACACCTGCAAAGAAAATGTTACTGTTTTAGTGCAGTATAGTTACTGTCAACAGTTAATGACTTGATTTTGGTTTGGAAATCTCTACTGACCAAGGATTAGGTTTAAGGACTATATGAATCATTAAAGCTGTGGTCTTTCCATATGGAGGTTGATAGAAAACATTTTGGTCCCGAATCCAATTTGCTGGCTCTTTTTCTGTTACACAATGAATGAGGTTCTTAAACAAACTGATTATATGGGCCGTATTGCAGTTGGTTTTACAGTACAGACCTTCTAGTTAAATTTTTTTTAAGTGCGTACGATTTGTTTTGTTAGGAGTAAAAAAAAAAATGATTTTTTCGATTCCCTAGGGTACACTTGTTCTAGCCCATCATAGAGGCCGCCTTTACAAAGCCTACATTTTTATCGTGCTCAGTCCGTATTCTATCAGACTCCTGTAGAAAGACTTCAGTACATGCTTTGCACTCCCCTTTGCTCCCTTTTCCCACTTTTTAAACGCAAATCAATTTGACGTAACACGGAAGACAGCGTTACAGGTCTGTGCCAGGGCCCCATGTACGAGCACTGACCCCCTGTCCCATCCTGCCTCTACTTTGTCAGTCCTCAGATTAACCTTTATCACTTGAAAAATAAAGCGCATTTTTGGAAGAATGAGTTTTGGAAGAATAAAACGAAAATAGTACCACTTTTAAATTAAGTGATCCATTTTTAAATTTGTAATCCAATAAAGTTTCTTGTTATTAAACACGCATCCCATCTTGTCATTTTATTTAGACATTGACACTTGCTCTACCTTTTGTTTCAAGATTTCTCTTCCGATCCCTAAGGGGTTCTTAAAGGCTGGTTTTAATTAAGTGACACCTGCCTGGTTTCAAGTAAAAACTGGGGTTAGTGCAGCGCAGAGCATGGTTTTCTCTTTTCCCGGACCCCTGGGGCGGGAGGCGGGAGCATGAGCACCTGCCGCGTGTGCGCCGAGCGTGATCGGGGAGGCTGAGGCCAGTGAGAAACACCAGCCCGGTGTCGAGACCTGGGGAGGGGCTGCTCTCACAGGCAGGACTCGGTCATTTTATTTCCAGGACCCAGTAAGTGTGAAATGAATACGCAGGAGACTTAAATTAGACCCGCGCAGTAGGAACTCACGAAGAACCGCCCTGAGTTCCGAAGTGCTTCTGTACAGCCAGACGTCGAAATCCGTTACCTTAAAAATGGAAAAACAAATTTAAAGTATTAAGCTATTGAAAGAAATAACAGGCTATACTTTGAATTCTTATAGGTACACAGCGATTGTCCTTAGAGTTCACAGTGTAATTCGGGTGTGTTCTTCTCAGAATACAAACTACAGGTAAAAGTGTTGGGCTTTAAAGAATTTTAATCAACAGTTCTCTCTCCTCCCTCCTTGCCCCTCCTTCCCCCCCC
>NW_027530180.1:555187-596411 GCF_008692635.1 Crocuta crocuta
TTCAGCTGGAGAAAATTGGCCAGTTAAGAAGAGTTCTATCCCACTGGGAACTGTGATGTGAATGTTCACTGACATAAAAATCCACATATTTTTGTCAGTTTCAAAAACAGGAAAAGTACCCACATTGAGGATGCTGCTTCCCAGTGAACAGTCGGACTCTGTGCTGACAGCCCGGGGCCTGGAGCCTGCTTCAAAATCCGGGTCTCACTTTTTCCCACCCCCGTGCCCTCTCTCAAAAATAAATAAATAAACATTTTAAAAGAAAACAACAGAGTTACTGATTGACAAGTTCCTAGGTAGTAATGGAAGAATTCTGTTGTAGAGAGGTTAGGTAAATTGAAGTCGGTCAAAAGGAATCTAAGAGCTGTGTGTTCCAGTGGCTGTCACGTAGTAAGATGCAGTGGGGGAGTTTTTATGAGAAACTTGTTCACTGCTGCATCTTTAACATCTAGAAGAATGCTTGTCACATAGTAGATGCTCATGAAACCATTTTTCCCGGTTATGTTTGTGTCTGTGTATTACATTTGTTCTTGATCATATAGGAGCTGAGGTGTAAAGTATGTTCCACATGATGAGGACTGTGGAAGCCGGTTAGATGACCACCAGTTGGCAGTGTTTTAGACTCCTTACTGACTGACTGACTTATTCATTTATTTATCCATTTATTGCGAGAGCACACGGGGGAGGGGCAGAGAGGGAGACTGAGGATCTGAAGTCGGCTCTGTGCTGACAGCTGTGAGCCTGACAGTGAACTCCAAGATCATGACCTGAGCTGAAGTCAGATGCTTAACCGACTGAGCCCGCAGGCGCCCCTAGGCTCCCAGCTTTAAAGGAAGAAATGTAATGAGTTAGAGTCTTGAGAGATCTCTTTGGTACCTTAAATTCTGCAAAGTGATGCAACAGTTTTATTATTAATGGAAACAAGTTTTTTTCCAATTGGCTTGTGTACTCTTATACTTGTTTACCCAACTGGTGGATGGAAAATGAAGGCACGGGTGACTACCTCAGATGACTTGCTCTGATTCCTCTCCCTGGGTGCTATAAAAAGACAGCTAATTATTATTATTTTTTCCCTCTTAATGGCCAGGACTGCAAAGATAGCGACATGTGATATGTGATCTGTCATATGGTCCAGCCAAATTAGCCCAAGTGTTTCCAAAATTGGAGGACTGAGCTACTTTGAAATAAAAAGTTTTTTTTTTATCCTTAAATGTGGTTTACGGTATACCTCCAAATCATTCTTGTAACAATGCCATTTGCAAAGTACAGGTGATGTAAAATAAAAAGCAGAAACCATGGAAGCCCTGGAGTAGAACGCCCCACCTACGCCTTTCATCTTTCTGGCGCTAGTTCCCAAATCTGTCGGAGCCATGAAGCCTTCTTACTTCTGTGGGACCCTGGGGGTCTCTCAGGGTGCCACTCCCTGCCATGCTTCTTCCCCGAGGTCACGTCTGGAAGATGAGAGAAGCACTGTTTCTACTGGAAGCTGCATCTGGGGCTTTGCTGTCCCGTTTTGCCTACAATATGCAGAATGTGTGATGAAGCCGAGGGAAGTTCAGATGAGGAGACGGCGTGGGTAACACTGCGTGTCTGAATCCGATCCTGCTAGAACTGCCCTGCACTTATGCTTGGGAAAGCCATTCAGTTCCCTTTGTGCTTTAGCTACTTTGGTACACATTTCTTTTTTTTTTTTTTTTTTTTAATGTATTATTTCTAGAAGAGAGAGAGAGACAGCGTGAGCAGGGGAGGGTCAGAGAGAGAGGGAGTCACAGGCGGAAAAAGGCTTCAGGCTCTGAGCTGGCAGTCAGCACAGAGCCCGACGCGGGGCCCGAACCCACGAACCGTGAGATCATGACCTAAGTGAAAGTCGGACGTTTAACCGACTAAGCCACCCAGGCGCCCCTGGATACAGGTTTCTGTAACGAGCAACTGAAAAAAATCTTTTGAACGCCTGGGTGGCTCAGTCGGTTAAGTGTCTGACTCTTGATTTCAGCTCAGGTCATGATCTCATAGGTTCCTGAGTTTGAGCCCTGGACTGGGCTATGCACTGTCAGTGCAGAGCCTGCTTGGGATTCTCTACAGTGCTCTCTGTCTCCTGCTCTCTCTCAGAATAAATAAACTTAAGAAATTAAAAAAAATTTTTGAACCCTCAATTGTTTTGGATGAATATTTGAATTGAGTAAATGTATAATGGTCCTGAATAAAATTCTGATATCAGAATATCAAAAGCTTTGAGAGTACTCCTAAGATTCCCAGGTAATTGCAGAAGTAGGAACCATCTGGAAGGGGCAGTTACCATCACAGGTCATTATCAGGGTCATGTATCTCAGGACTCTGTCATTGATCTGTCCCATATTGTTCCCCCTCTTAATGATTGCTGTGCTGATCCTGTTTTAAAATTCATCAAAATATGCCCATGAGACCCAATGCTCATAAATCCTCTCCCCATTAAAAACTTTAAGAATTGAGATAACAGTGGATACATGATGTATTAATTTTAGGCTTACTGTGTAATGATTTAATATATGTATTTTTTGCAAAATGATTGTCACAATAAGTCTAGTGAACATGTCTCACCACAGTTATGTTGTTTTCTTGTGCTGAGGCCTGTTAAGATCTTTCTTCATGACTTCCAAATATACAATGTAGCATTGTTAGTGGTAGTTACCATACCATTAATTTTTAAAGCTTTTATTTAAGTAGATAATTATTTTTTAACTCAGTAGATATTTATTTAAGTAGATAATTATTTTTTAACTCAGATTTCCTTTTCTTAGGCTGATCAAGTTGTAACTTCTAGTTTTCTTAATGTTTTGATTACTTATTTGCCTTTCCAGTGTATTCCACTGGGACAGTTGATTCAAGTGGGTAGTTTATAATGCACAACTTTATCCTCCCTGAGATTAAGTTGGCATTACTCAGGAAAAACCCCGTTTGGTGACTGCTGTACTTGAGGTAAACTGAAAATAGAAGTTTTTGCTTACGAACATGCCAGGAAAGAGTTTAGATGGTTTAGCTCCAAATTCAGTCGCTGGTGGGGGAAAAAAATGACTCATCTAATACAGTAGTAGTATTTTTATACATGAAGGCTGATTTTTAATAAATGTTTGCCACGTTACTGGCTACCTGATTCTAAGTGAGTTCTGAGAGCAGAGAGGATTGGTTCAAAGCTATTTTGGGTTTATTTGTAAGAGAGCATGCATGTGCGTGGGGGAGGGGCAGAGAGAAAGAGAGAATCCCAAACAGGCTCTGCATTGTCAGCACAGAGCCCAACGTGGGACTCGAACTCAGGAACCATGAGATCATGACCTGAGACGAAATCAGGAGTTGGACACTTAGCCGACTAAACCACCCAGGTGCCCTGGTTCAAGGCTATTTTTTTTTAATTTTCTTTTTTAATGTTTGTTTATTTTTGAGAGAGAGAGAGAACACGAGCGGGGGAGGGGCAGAGAGAGAGGGAGACACAGAATCCGAAGCAGGTTCCAGGCTCTGACCTGTCAGAGCCCGATGCGGGGCTTGAACTCAACCATGAGATCATGACCTGAGCCAAAGTCGGACGCTCAACCAACTGAGCCACCCAGGCACCCCAGGTAAGGCTATTTTTAACTACCACCTATGAAACTTGTTTTATTACCTTTGTCTTTTAAATCCAAATCATGAACTAGTGAAAATTATTTCCTTGACTCCATGGTTTTCTCTACTTTACGTCTCTGTGTTTGTGTGTACTTGCTCACCTGGGCTTTCTAGTCCTCTCCTAGGAAATTGGCATTGCATAATGGTTAATAGCACAGGCTTTTGGGGGCACCTGGGTGGCTCAGTCAGTTAAGCATCCAACTTCGGCTCAGGTCATGATCTCACGGTTCATGGGTTCGAGCCCCCTGTCGGGCTCTGTGCTGACAGCTCAGAGCCTGGAGCCTGTTTCGGATTCTGTGTCTCCCTCTCTCTCTCCCCTCCCCTGTTCACGCTCTCTCTCTCTCTCTCTCTCTCTCTCTCTCTCAGAAATAAATAAAAAATTAAAAAACATTAAAAAAAAGCACAGGCTTTGGATCTCAGGTTCATATCCGACTACTGCTTACTAGCTATGAGACTTTGACCAAGGAACTTCACCTCTGTAGAGCAGAACACCATCCTACCTTATGGAAGTGTGGTGAGGGCTAAACAATAATTGATAAAGACCTTGAAAGAGTACCCAGGGGCGCCTGGGTGGCTCAGTTGGTTAAGCGTCTGACTTCGGCTCAGGTCATGATCACATGGTTTGTGAGTTTGAGCCCCGCATTGGGTTCCGTGCTGACAGCTCAGAGCCTGGAGCCTGTTTCAGATTCTGTGTCTCCCTCTCTCTCTGCCCCTCTACCACTCGTGCTCTGTCTCTCTCTGTCTCAAAAATAAAACCAAAAAAAAAATTAAAAAAATAAAAAGCAGTACCCAGCTCAGTCATGGGGGGAGGATTTTTTTCCTTTTTTTTTAGGCCATTATTAGCATAAATAGGCACACATACATATCCTACAAATTGTTTTTTGTTTCATTTAAAAGTTGACCTTAGAACACTTCCTGTTGGTACATGTGGATGCCTGGATTTTGTTTCCACCACAGAGCTGTCTGTGGGCACATACAGCATTTCCTTTACAGACTAAGACTCTTCCCTTGTGGGTAGCTTTTGATGTTTTGTAGGATAGATTTTTTTTTTTTAAGGGCAAAAGAGTATGAGTGGGGGAGCGGGGAGAGAGAGAGAGGGAGAGAGAACCCCAAGCAGGCTCCGTGCTCAGGAGCCCGATGACGGCTCGATCCCACAATCCTGGGATCGTGACCTGAGTTGGTATCAAGAGTCAGATGCTCAACCAACTGAGCTACCCAGGTGCCTCTTTAGGATAGATTCTTAAAAGTCAAACTGCCCAGCTAATGGATATGCACCTTCAGAATGATAGATATTGCCAGATGGCTTTCCAGAAAGTCAAACTAGTTTACCTACCTGTCAATAGGATAGAAAGGCCCCTTTCCTGACACCTTTGCTAATACTGGATAATTGCAAACCTTTGGTTTTGGCAAATCCAGGGGGAAATAGTAACCACTGTTCTCTCGTTTTAATTTGAATTCGAATGACTATCTTTTTGTATATATTATGCTCATCTTTTTTAAATTAAAAAAATTTTTAATGTTTATTTATTATTGAGAGAGAAAGAGACAAAGTGTGAGTGAGGGAGAGGCAGAGAGAGAGGGAGATACTGAATCCAAAGCAGGCTCCAGGCTCTGAGCTGTCAGTACAGACCCAATGTGGGGATTGAACTCACCAACCATGAGATCATGACCTGAGCTGAAGTTGGTTGCTTAACCAACTGAGCTAGCCAGGTGCCTCCAACTCATCTTTTTGTTTTTATGTTTATTTATTTATTTTGAGAGAGAGAGGGAGAGAGAGACTCCCAAGCAGGCTCTGTGCTGTCACTGCAGAGCCGGACGCAGGCCCAATCCCATGAACTGCGAGATCATGACCTGAGCTGAAATCAAGAGTTGGATGCTCACCCGACTGAGCCACCCAGGTGCCCCTCTGCTCATCTTTATAGCCCATTGATTTCTTCTGTTAATTCTAATTTATTCTGTCTTTCCTTTTTCATCTATAGAGTTGTCTTACTCATCTGTAGGTACTGCTAATGCACTCTGCATAGTCCTCTTTAGTGTGTTTTCTAACCTTTTTGTGTTGTCTTTATGGCACAAAATTTAAGTTTTTTTCATCAAATCCAATCTATTAGTATTTTATGGTTTCTGGGTTTTATGTTTTGCTTAGGAAGACCTTTCCCTGGGCATCTTGGTGGCTCAGTCAGTTAAGCATCTGACTCTTGATATCGGCTCTGGTCATGATCTCATTGTTTGTGGGTTTGAGCCCTGCATTGGGCTCTGTACTGGCAGTGCGGAGCCTGGTTGGGATTCTCATTCTCTCTCTCTCTCTCTCTCTCTGTCTCTCAAAATAAGTGATTAAACCTGAAAAAAAAAGACCTTTCCCATCTGAAGTTATAAAACTATTGTCTAAATTTTTTTCTAATATTCTTATAATGTTCTTATTTTAAAAAGCTTTTCAATCTTTAAGCTCTTTTGGAATTTATATTTGTTTATATACCCATTTTTTTTCCACATGAAGCACCATCCACCCCAACAAAAAAAACTTCAAAGTTTACTTAGGAATTTTCAAAAACCTTGGAATTGCATTGACTTTGTAGGATACATTTGGGGTGGCCTCTGGATTCTTTCCTACACACAGATGTCACTACCGATTGAGTCCCTGGATTAGTTGGTAGTGGTAGTGAGTTCTGTAGCCACATGGGCCGTGATGAACTCTCTCTGAGATGTGACACATTGAGAAACACATTTGGAATGGAATTTTTGTTTTTTCGCTACGGAAATTCCATTTTCATGCTGTAGCTCTCCAGTTCTACAAATAGTTATTGAATACTGTTCTTAACTAGATTATACTATAATGAGGGATAAGGTCTATTTCCAATGCCTCTGGAGCTTACTGTCTCAGGGGAGAGACAGATAGATATGTGAACATGATTTGTAAACTCAGGTAAGTATGTGTATAGGAAAACCCTGGAATCCTCAAGAATGGCGCCCAACACAATGGAAGTATGGACGTGGAGATCAGGTAAGGCTTCTTGGAGGCAGTAACGTGTGGGTAAATCTTAAGGAATGACTGGAGCTAGCTGACTGAAGGGTGGCATTGTAGAGAGGGGAATGATTAACAAAGTCTGAACAGATGAGCAGTTATGAAAGTAAGAAGCGCCTTGTCTATAAGTATATATTCTAGGATCTAAACCGTGTGTGGGCTTGGCTAGGGGGCCATATCCTGAGTATAGAGGTCCTTGCTTGTACACCAGACTAAGAATTTGGTATTTGTCCTATGGGCAGTTGGGAGCTACTAAACATTCTAAGGGATAGAGGGAGGGTGTTGGGCGGATTTGCATGTGAGAAAGATTGCCTTGAGGCATTTTGAAAGGTGGATTTGTTTTATTTTATTTTATTATTTTATTTTATTTTATTTTATTTTATTTTATTTTATTTTATTTATTTCTAGGAGAGAGAGGGACAGCGTGAGCAGGGGAGGGTCAGAGAGAGAGGGAGTCACAGACTGAAACAGGCTCCAGGCTCTGAGCTGGCAGTCAGCACAGAGCCCGACGCGGGGCCCGAACCCACAAACCGCGAGATCATGACCTGAGCGAAAGTCGGACGCTTAACTGACTAGGCCACCCAGGCGCCCCTGAAAGGTGGATTTGAAAGGCTGAGAGATCAGGGCAGGGAGATCAGTCAGGAGGCCCTTGGCAATGACAGTGGCAGGTGTGAGATGATGGGGGTGGGAAGGAGGAAGGAGAAGAAAGCCATGAGAAATATTTGGAAGGAAAGACCAGCAGGGCTCGGTGATTTTGTTTGCGAGGAGAAAGCAGGGAGAAGTCAGCACCTGGATGAGAGCTTAGGGGACTGGCCGGGTGGCTGGGGTGGGGCTTGGAGGCAGGGGGGCGCTACGTCAGAATTTAGAAGAGTTTCGCTCCTCTGTGGGATTCGCAAGGGGAGATGTCCCCAGGCAGCTGATTGGGATGCACGGAGGACGTCTACCAGGTCCTGATTTGGGAGCTGTGAGCCCGTGGGCAGTAATTTAAACAATGGGGAGGGGATCGAAGAACCAAGGGCGTCAGGGGCGCCTGGGGGGCTCGGTCGGTTAGGCGTCCGACGACCGCTCAGGTCATGATCTCACGGTTTGAGTAATAATGGCAAGAACTCACGCGTAGTAAATGTAAATTTATAGTAAATCATACAAATCTTTCTATGGATTCGTTTTTTTAAGATTTTATTTTTAGAGTTTCTTTATTTTGAGAAAGAGAGCACAAACGGGGTAGGGGCAGGGAGGGAATCCCAACCAGGCTCCGCACTGTTAACGCAGAGCCTGATGCAGGGCTCGATCTCACGAACCGTGAGATCACGACCTGAGCCGAAATCAAGAGTCGGACGCTTAACCAACTGAGCCACCGGGTGCCCCCTTTAAGATTTTATTTTTAAATCGTCTCTACATCCAACGTGAGGCTCCACGTCAACCCTGAGATGGAGAGTCGCCTGCTCTACTGAGCGAGCCAGCCGTCGACTGGTTATGATTTGCACGGCAGTGCCAGGGAATGAGGCCCTCATCGCCCCTGCTTTCTTTCTTTTAATAGTTCATTTATTTTTGAGACGGAGAGAGACAGAGCATGAATGAGGGAGGGGCAGAGAGAGAGGGAGACACAGAATCCGAAGCAGGCTCCAGGCTCTGAGCTGTCAGCACAGAGCCCGACGCGGGGCTCGAACCCACAATCCGTGGGCTCATGACCTGAGCTGAAGTCGTAGAGTTNCCGTCCTTGCGAGGACTTCCCGCCGGCTGTTTCCACGCTCGAGCTCCTCGGCCAGCCGGACTCAGATGCGTTGAAAACTCCCGAATCCTCCACGTAAAATCCCAGCACCCGGGTTTCCATCCGACTGGGGTCTTCGCATCTTCCGTCACTTCATGTCCGCAGGTCCGCGACAGGGCGCTTTTGGGTTGTTCCGTTACAAATACCTTCCCTAAACCTCTGCCCCGCCACACTCACACACACACTCACACACACACACACACTCACTCTCACACACCCCTGTGTGTTGTAGCTTTGGCGTCCCCTCTGCCCGAATCTTCTGTCGCCCCGCAGGCCTTCTCTAGCCCAAGTTCCTCCCTGTCTCCACAGTGTGAGGTAGTGGCCGAGGACCCGGGTCATCCTCAGTGTGTAGACGAGAGAGAGGGCTCATCTTCACTCACAGTCGGATCCCCTGTCTAGTGAGAACATGAGACCGTCGACTGCGGAGTCAAAAGCACATGTAAGGGGTTGATGCCTTGAAAAGGAGGAAAGAGGGACGCCTGGGTGGCCCAGTCGGTTGAGTGTCCAACTCTTGATTTCGGTTCGGGTCACGATCTCACAGTCAGGAGATCAAGCCCCGGGTCGGGCTCTGTGCCGACAGCAAGCAACTTGCTTGGGAGTCCCTCTTTGCCCCTCCCCTGCTCACTTTCTCAGAATAAATTTAGAAAAAAGGAGGAAAGGGTACATCATTTCTCAGGACAAGACAGAGGGGAGATGCCCATCCGGACATATTTGTAGGTTACACAGGAAGACGACAGGGTCAGGGACATGTACTCACAGGAAACTAAGAGGTAAGGTGGCCAAGGGCCTTAGTCTGGGGCTTGAAGAGAGTAATGAAGACGCTGTCAAGCCGAAGGGCCACGTGGATGACCACGAGGAAAGCCCTCCCCTGTGGGATGAAGTCTGCCGTGGGCCCCTGGCACTTTACTTTCTTTCCTTTTCTTTTTTCTTTGCTCCTCTCCTCTTCTTCTATGTTTGTTTATTTTAGAGAGAGAGAGAAGTAGACAGAGAGGGAGGTAGAGAATCCCAAGCAGTCTCTGTGTTGTCAGCGAAAAGTCCAATTCGGGGCTTGAACTCATGAACTGCGAGATCATGACCTGAGCCGAGATCAAGAGTCAGATGCTTAACCGACTGAGCCACCCCAGCGCTCCCTTGCACATTAATTTCCAACCCGCTGCTCAAGCCATTCCAGATTTTGGAGGTCCTTCCCATTCACTGCAGCGAAGGGTTTTTCTCCAGGATGGTTCAAGTATACAAATCACTAGCTGTACCCGTAAGCTATTACCCCATTTGCCAACAATAAAAATAGAGTCCTAGTCCGGCCAAGAAACAGTACCTTGCACGTAACCAACTCTACTTACTTAATCTTACATTCTCAAATATTCACATGTGAAAAAAAAATGGAGATAAAACTCTTGTGCTTTATTTTTTTAGAGTGAAAATGCCCATATTTCTTTGAATAATAAAAAATGGAAATACGCTTATTTGAAAGTTTTGTTATGAACACGACTAAGCTGTGGATTAAAAATTCATTCTTTAGGCTGGCAGATTCTGATAATAAAACAATGGTGACTTTTCAACAAAACTGTCTCAACACTGCTTTCCTTACCACACAGGAGACCGATCCGCTTACGAGCGCAGTACTTTACATTAACTAGTATAGATACACACGCACCTGTATGTACCTGCATACACGTATTCTGAGCGTGGAATACCGTTTTATAAGTCGTGGTGACGCATCTTTATAAAACAGGGATTTGGGTCCAGTAATGGCGCTGAGAAGCAAAATAGAACAGCTTGATGGAAGGCAGGAGTAGCTAAGAAACACTTGAATGCCTTTTCTTTGGGAGGAGAGTCTTCAGATACCGGACTCATGCAAAACAAAAGCAGTCCTGTTTGCTCCTGTGGGCGTACACGCCCCAGGCAGTATAGTCTTCCAGTGTGTTCTTTGCCATTCGCGACATGCTAGTTACTGTAAATGTAAACATACTATCTTTATCTAAGACAGCCGACCCCATTGTTCTCCAAAAGGTGGCTGTGATTTACGTTGTGAATATACAGCCTCCCGGGGAAGGAATCATCTGTTATTAAAATAGCCCGAATATTACTCTAGCAGGAGATGCTACTATCTCTAAGTTCCCTGTACTAGACATAGTCCATGAGTTCTTTTATTATTTTATTAATAATAAATATATTTGAGAACATCCTAGGCTTCAGCTGATTTCTCAGATAAGGACTGAAGCAGATCTTTATAGAGGGCAGAGTTCATGAATCGGGGGTATGAGTCTCTGTGCATTAAGGTGTAGATCTGGAGTTGCGCATCATCAAATATGTGTTGAGAGGGTTCCACCATGTTCCTGTTGATGACCTCTCTTACTCGGGAGTCCAAGCTGACCTGTCAATCAAAACAAGTAAGAGGTGTATTACATACAGCTCTCTTTGGAAATCCCTACAAGTCTCCCGTGGCTTGTCTGGCTTTTTAAAAGTCCCACACCAAACAAGGTCATCCACGAATCTAAATTGCTGAGAGAGAAACTGAACACATAATGAACGGGGGGTGGGGTGGTGGTGGTTGTTCTCTCACTTCAGTGGCATCAGAAGCCCCCGAAAGGCTTGGTACGCAGCTTGCTGGGCTCCACCTGCAGAGTTTTGGACTCGGGTGGGTCTGGGGAAGGCGGACAATGTGAATTTCCCACAAGTAATGCTGGTGGGGATCGTGGTGCTTTAGGAAACCACAACATTGTTTTCCTTCTTTATTTATTAAAAAAGTTTTTAAAATCTATTTATTTTGAGAGAGCGAGCGAGCACAAGCTGGGGAAGGGAAGAGAGAAGAAGAGACAGAATCCCAAGGGGCTCGAACCCAGACACTGTGACATCATGACCTGAGCAGAGATCAAGAGTCAGATGCTTAACCAACCGCGCCACCCAGGTGCCCCCGTTTTCCTTCTTTAAAATGACTGTGCAATGTCCTTTGAAGAAAAATGACGGCATGCACAGACTTAGACCTTGCTAATTTCTTACTACCACATGGGCTAAAACCTTGAGGTCCCAGGCTGTAACTGGCTAAGAACACAGTCACCGATTTCTGGGAATGAGGGTCAGGCCGGCTGGGGACTGGAAGCTAAGCTAGAGCACCGTGGAAGGGTTCACAGCGCGGCTGTTAAATCCCAGCTATGTCACCGCCTAGCCGTGGGGACTTCGGCAAAGGAAACTGTGCCCTAGCGAACTCCTCCGTAAAGGGGATGATGGTGACGGTAGTTGGTGGGGATTTAACGAGAATTTATTTAAAGCGCTTGGAATTCAGCAAGTCCCCAGGAGATGCTGGCTCTTCGTTCTCTGATGTTTCGCGCATCCTAGGAAAGGCCGTCTCCTAGACCAGGGCAAGCTGCTGGGCTCACACTTTCCCCATGAACTGAACTCACACATCCTTCCCTTCTGGGTCAAGAACCTTTGTCGGCCCCTTGCCCCCGAGCTTATTCCCACAGCGGCCCTCAGCACTAGGCAATCCTCCGGTAGAAGCTTCTTGAGAGTCAGGGCCGGGTGCCCAGGGACACAGCTCCTGCCGAAGGAGGGGCCTGATACATGTCATTGGCTGAGGAAGAAATCGCCTGCTCTTGTTGGAGAAGTAAACGGATGTGGTGCAGAAACCACCGAGGACCATTTGGTTCACACGGAGCAGGGCACGCACGGAATGGCTACAGCTACCGCTCCGCACGAAGAAGGGCTGGGGGGTGTCTGCTCAGGACAATGGAATGAAGGGAGGTAGCTTCAAGAAGAGGCCATCCAGGGTGACGACGGTGCTCGGGGCCATGCCGGGGCTTTGCGTCCATCCTCCCTTGGAACCCTCCCAGACGAGCGGGAAACTGGTGATGCCCCCTGTGTACAGATGAGGAAACAGACGTCCAGAGAGGTGCCGAAATACACCAAAGGTTATAGAGCCATTAAATGAGAGAACCAGGGTTCAGACTCACGTGAATCCCACCCCAGAATCTAAGCTATTAAAAAAATGTCATGCTTTTCTATTTCAAGTAATGGACACTTCCAGTTGGGAAGAAAGGGTCATCTTTGTATATCCTTTTTGCTTCACACATTTGCTATTGAGTGTTTTGGTTATATGATGCTTTAAAAGTCAGCGATGGGGGCGCCTGGGTGGCTCAGTCGGTTAAGCATCCGACTTTGGCTCAGGTCATGATCTCACGGTTTGTGGGTTCGAGCCCCACATCGGGCTCTGTGCTGACAGCTCAGAGCCTGGAGCCTGCTTCGGATTCTGTGTCTCCCTCTCTCTCTGACCCTCTCCTGCGCACACTGTCTTTCTCTCTTTCAGAAATAAATAAAAAACTTAAAAAAAAAAGCGATGAAAATCGTAGCTCAGAAAAAATAAGGAAAAATCATGACAAAATAATATGTAGAAGCCATAAATTGAAGTATAAGAGTTCTCTTGCCTCTATTCATCCAAAATGGAAAGGACTTTCTGAACTCCACCTTCACACATCTATCACCGGAGTATGTCCAACTTAAACACACAGACGTAAGTAAGCGAAGTTGGCCCGGTGGTCTTTCTCCCGGGCACGATCCCAGCCCCTCTACCCAATTTCCACGAGCTGTGCCACCGTCCAGTCTGCCCGGACACGTGGGAATCGTCCAGAGGCTGGGACTCACCTCAAATCAAACCCCACCTCTCTGGTTTCCCTTAGGCTGACCCCAATCTGGCTCCTCAGGTCCCGTCTACACTAGTGAATAAGCCTGCCAACCCCCGCTGCCTCTCGTCTTCTCCTCCTACTCCATTCTGCGGCCATACTGGTCTCTCGAAGACCCCAATTCGATGACGTTGCCGGGCTAAACTCAAAGGGCTTCCTGAGATAACAGTCAGGAAACCCCAGCATGGCCCCCAAGCCCCTCGATGTTCTGGGACCACCCCCTTTTCTACACACTCTTCCTGCCTCCACCGTGTGCAGGCGCTCATGGTTTGGTGAACATGCCACACTCTGCAAGCCACACGACACTCTTCCAGGTCACCCGATGGCCCGCTTCTGTCCTTGGCACACCTAGTCCACCCGTCGTGTTTCTGGTAGTTTCCGCCCCATGTCCTTAGTCCGTCCATGGTCTCTTCTAGGACCTCTGCCTCATTCCCTCCCCTCCCCCCCCATTGACAGTGCACTCCCCCAGCCGTGTCACACACCAGGGGCTCCACGTCTGTCTGCCCCCTTGACCGAAGCTTATTGACTTTATATTGTTCGGAGCACAGAGTGGGAAATAATGGGTGATTTCACAATCGGAGCTACAAGACACTAGGTTTTGAGATCAACTTGACCCCTCAGATTCTGCCTTTGAAGGAACAAAAAGCGGGCGATGGAAACTTGATTGATTTCACCCATCTGGTAGTTTCTCTGACGCAGGAAAGGACGCCCTAGGGAAAACCTACGCAGCCTCCGTATCACATCAGCGATGCTATTTCACCTAAAATAAAAATAGCTGGAAAAAAGATTTTGCTCAGAAGAAAAGGATACTTTTGTTTAATGCTTACAGGGTAGAATAATTTTTAAACAGTATTTACAATAAAATGCATAGACTCCCCCTTCTGGAGAATCTGATGAAAGTCACGAATGCTATATTTTCCAGAAAAATGCACGAAGTCTTTCAGAGAGTGTAGGGGGGCACTCAGAGCCCGCCTGTGAGGCCACAGTCAAAGGCACCCGGACACTATGGGTGTTTTCTCCACCATCTCAGGTGACCCAACAGTGAGGGGGATCATTTGAGCCACGGCCCCCTGGGAGGAAAGCTTTGGTGGGTACCTACCTCTTTAGGAGAAAGAATAGAAATGTAGTCTTCATAGATGATCCTGGCCTTCTCTTCAATAATGGTCTTGTTAGCTTCTTTCTTCAGTTCCTCACACGCCATCCAGAAGAGCATATTTTCCTCACTAAACTCTGTTCGGAGGAATTCCCGGAAGGCGTTCCTCCCCGCGGGAGTGAGCACCACCTTGTCAAATGACTGTGCCCACGCGTTCACTTCTTCCAGAGTGGGGCTGGGGCTTCAGTGGGGACAGAAAGCAAGGGGCAGGATGGACCCATGTTACTGGTAATCCCTTTGAAATTCATCGCTAGAAACACAGCTTTCACCCCATCTGAGAATGGAAGCGTGTGCCCAGGCCCTTTTGGGAAGAGAGAGCGCTGTTCTCATTTCCTGAAGCCTTTAGCAAACAGCCGTGACTACGGAACTGTTTTTGCTGGAGTGCACGGCTTTCAAATTGCTTAGCTGGAGGGCATGGCCACGGCCAAAGTGCTTGCAAACCAAGTGCTAGAATAACTGCTCAGAACACACGGGTTTGTACCTAGAGGAGTCCCGGCAAAGCTTTAAACTTGTAACAGTGAAGAAAAATTCTAGAAGCGTCTGACCAGAACTCTCCAGTCCCCTGTGACAGGGCTAAGTCAGACCTTAGCACACCGCCTTCCAGAACAGCAACGGGACTGTGTCTCTTTAGTGGTTTTTAAAACTGGAAAGAGACGGGGCGCCTGGGTGGCTCAGTCGCTTGAGCGTCGGACTTCAGCTCAGGTCGTGATCTCAAGGTTTGTGGGTTCAAGCTCTGCATCGGGCTCTGTGCTGACAGCTTAGAGCCTGAAGCCTGCTTCGGATTCTGTGTCTCCCTCCCTCTCCACCCCTCCCCTGCTCATACTCTCTGTCTCTCTCTCAAAATAAGCATTAAGAAAAGATTTACATTGGAAAGAGAATTTTAAAGAGAGAAAAGAATATGCTCTATAACTGCAAGTTACAAAGGGTGACAAACACCCACTGTGAGTTCAGCATTCACCTCGAGAGTGAACAGCACCCTCAACAGCCACACCTGCCTTGGCGTCCTGCCCACACGCTGCTGGCCTGGCGCCCTCCTCCACGAGGGGACCTGCTATTCTTAATTTTGGACTCCCTGTTTTAGTTTATGTTTACTTGTATTTTAAATATATTGAGATCAGTTAACAATGATCCTTCTTGGGGCGCCTGGGTGGCTCAGTCGGTTAAGCGTCCGACTTCGGCTCAGGTCATGGTCTCATGGTTCATGAGTTCAAGCCCCACATGGGGCTCTGGGCTGACAGCTCAGAGCCTGGAGCCTGCTTCAGATTCTGTGTCTCACTCTCTCTGACCCTCCCCTGCTCACGCTGTCTCTCTCTCTCTCTCAGAAATAAATAAAACATTAAAAAAAATTTTTAAACTCATAAACTGTGTTAAGATTTTTTTTTAAGTTTTTATTTATTTCTTCAGTAATCTCCACATCCAATGTGGGGCTCAAACTCACGACCCTGAGATCAAGAGCCTCAAACCCTTCCAACTGAGCGTGCCAAGTGCCCCAAATTGTGGAAGATTTTAATATGCTTCCCAGACTTTGAAAAGTCTGGGTAAGGATAAATAAGATAAAGAATGCAGAAAAAAACCACTTCTGCCCCTCTACCACTCATGCTCTGTCTCAAAAATAAATAAAACATTTAAAAAAGTTTTTAAAAAATGTTTATTCTTTCTTTTTTTGAGAGACAGAGAGACAGAGAATGAACAGGGAAGAGGCAGAGAGAGAGAGAGAGAGAGGGAGACACAGAACCTGAAGTAGGCTCCAGGCTCTGAGCTGTCAGCACAGAGCCTGATGCAGGGCTCAAACTCACGAACCACAAGATCATGACCTGAGCCAAAGTCAGACGCTTAACCGACTGAGCCGCCCAGGCGACCCTCACCATGGTCTTTTTAAAAGTCTACCATGTGAAAATAGGATAATGTCATGTTTAGTCAAGAAGCATCGATTTATATTTGTGATTAGCAGGGATGCAGTTAATAATGGAACTAATTTTTCTGTCACATAATGAATTCTGCAGAGAGAAGATGTGGTGCCACATTATGATTTGATATTAAATTGCAGTAAGAGAAACTGTGTTCCAATGCAAAAAAAATAAAAATAAGAAGGCTAGCATTTCTGTCAATTTAGTAAGCTAAACAATGAGACGTTACCTTTCTTCACAGGTTGGAAGGTCTTCTCGTACGAGTTCATGGGAGGCCCTCCTGGGTCTCTGTTCTTCTTGGTTTCTAACAGTGAGACTGCATGAAACATGACATTTAAATGTCATTTGAGATCATTCTGTATCAAGGAATATTTTAAAGATATTATTTTTCAGTAATCTCTATACCCAGTGTGGGGCTCGAACCCACAACCCCAAGATTGAGTTGCATGCTCTATAGACTGAGCCAGTCAGATGTAGCAAAGAATATATTGAACATTTTTTTTAATGTTTTTTTTTTTTTTTTAAATTTATTTCTAGGAGAGAGAGAGAGAGAGAAAGAGACAGCATGAGCAGGGGAGGGTCAGAGAGAGAGGGAGACACAGACTGAAACAGGATCCAGGCTCTGAGCTGGCAGTCAGCACAGAGCCCGACGCGGGGCTCGAACCCACGAACTGCGAGATCATGACCTAAGCGAAAGTCAGACGCTTAACCGACTAAGCCACCCAGGCACCCCGAATATACTGAACATTTTAAAAAAATGTTTATTTATTTTTGAAAGAGAGAGACAGAGTGTGAGTGGGGGAGGGTCAGAGAGAGAGGGAGACACAGAATCTGAAGCAGGCTCCAGGCTCCCAGCTGTCAGCACAGAGCCCAACGTGGGGCTCGAACTCACGAACTGCAAGATCATGACCTGAGCTAAAGTCAGACACTTTAACTGACTGAGCCACCCAGGCTTCCCGAGGCTGTTACTTTCTTAATAGCTTCACTGAACCATCACTGATACATCATGAAGTCACCTGCTTAAAGCGAACGATCCAGTGGTTTGCAGCATAATCAGGTTGTACAATGGTCACTACTAACTTCTAGAATGTCTGGATCACTGTAAGAGGAAGCCCTCCTTACCCCCCATATCCCACACCCTCTAGCCCTAGACGTGTGCTCACCCACCTAGGTCCTGTCTCTGTGGATACACCTCTTCTGAACAATACAGCATGTGTTCTTTGGTGACTGCCTTCTCTCACCGGGCATGATGTCTGTGAGGCTCATTCAGGTCGTAGTCAGTATCAACACTTCAATCCTTTCTGCAGCTTAATAACGGCCCATTGAACGGGAACATAGGGCCATTTGTTATCCATCAATCGATGACCACCTAGGTTAGTTGCACTTCTTGGCTGTTATAAATAATCCCACTGTGCACATTCTGTGCACGTCTGTTTTTATTTCTCTTGCGTAGATACTTACAAACGGAAAGGCTCTCATACGTTAACTCTATTTTTAACATTCTGAAGAGGTCCCAAACTGTCTCCCAAAGTAGCCGCACCATTTGACATTCCTACCGGCAATGTTGGGAGGTTTCCCCACATCCTTGCCAACACCTGTCTGTCCTTTTTATTCTTGCCAGTTCAGGGGGTATGAAGTGGTAGCTCACTGTGGCTTTGATTTGCATTTTGCTAGCGGCTAATGACACTTGAGTATTTTTTCATGTATTTATTAGCTATTTGTACATCTTCTTTAGAGAACTATCTACTGAGATCTTTTGCCTGCTTTTAACTTGGTTTGTTTTTTAAGGGCACCTGGGTGGCTCAGTCGGTTAAGCGTCTGACTTCCTCAGGTCATGATCTCCCGGTTCGTGAGTTTGAGCCCCACATTGGGCTCCCTGCTGTCAGCAGAGCCTGCTTTGGATCTTCTGTCCGCGTTTCTTTCTGCCCCTCCCCGACTGTTCTCTCTCAAGATAAACTTAAAAAAATAAATTGGTTTTTTATTTTTTAATTAAAAATTTTTTTTAATGTTTTATTTATTTCTGAGAGAGGAAGAGAGCCAGCATGAGCAGCAGAGGGTCAGAGAGAGAGGGAGATACAGAATCTGAATCAGGCTCCAGATTCTGTCAGCACAGAACCCGACACGGGGCTCGAACCCACACACCGTGTGATCATGACCTGAGCTGAAGTTGGACGCCCAACCGACTGAGCCACCCGGGAGCCCCTATAATTTTTTTTAAAAATTTATTTCTGAGAGAGAGAGAGAGAGATTGAGAGAGAGAGAGAGACAGTGTGAGCAGGGGAGGGTCAGAGAGAGAGGGAGACACAGAATCTGAAACAGGCTCCAGGCTCCGAGCTGTCAGCACAGAGCCCGATGCGGGGCTTGAACCCATGAACTGTGAGATCATGACTTGAGCTGAAGTCCAACGCTTAACCGACTGAGCCACCCAGGCGCCCCTAAATTGGTTTGTTTTTTTATTTTGGTATCATAAGAGTTCTTTACATCTGAAGGCTATTCTTTTTTACACTAATTCTTTATTTTTCTAGGATTTGAATTCTTCTGTGTTTGCATTAGCTTCACAGTCATTCTGTTGGCATTTCCGGGTGTACTCTCGTATCTTCTGCAGATGGCGAGTCTTACCACTTCTCTTCGGATTCTTAGGCCTCTGGTTGTTTCCCCTTGTCCAACTGCATCATCACCTGATACCTAACATCCAATGTTAAACTGGGGGGAGAACAGACATCCTCGCTGTGTTCTTGCTTTTAAAGCAGGAAGGCTTTTAGTTCCTTATTAATTTCAAAATGGGGGCACTTGGCTGGCTCAGGAGTCTGTGACTCTTGATCTCGGGGCTATACATTCAAGCCCCACATTGGTGTAGAGATTACTTCAAAATAAAATCTTGGGCGCCTGGGTGGCTCAGTACGTTAAACGTCCGACCTCAGCTCAGGTCACGATCTCACGGTTCATGAGTTCAAGTCCCCCATCGGGCTCTGTGCTGACAGCTCGTAGCCTGGAGCCTGCTTCGGATTCTGTGTCTCCTTCTCTCTCTGCGCCTCCCCTGCTCGCATTCCGTGTGTCTGCCTCTTTCTCTCAAAAATAAATCAACATAAAAAAAAAATCTTTAAAAAAGTTTTTCAAAAAGATATTAAGTTTGCGTTATCTGGCTATTGCCACTGTACCATTTTTCCTATCCTTTTTATCATATGGCTTTCCTTTCCACTCTTTCTACCATTTTAGATAAGTAATTTGGCCTATTTCCAGCACATTTGTTTTATGGATTTTCAGTAATGGAGGGTGGGGTGGGTGTGCAGCTCTGTTTTTCTTTGATGCGAAGTCAGGAGACATGCAGGAAGCCTCCACTTTGTGGCTTCCACGATGCCAGTTTCGGTAAATAATGGTTTCTGAAAACAAAAGCACACTTCCGAGGCATGTGGACGGCGTGCTCGCTGTGAGAGCATTAATACCGCTGGACTTCTTAGGCATCTTTTGTTAAGCAGAAAACATTAGTACACAGTGGGTATGAAAAATCAAAGAGGAAAAAAAGGATGAATTCGACACGAGATTTCTAAGAGGCCTAGAAGTTATACTGTGAGTTAAATAACACAGTCTTTATTTAAGCTTTGACATGTTTTCCCTGTCTCATTATTTTAGAAGTAGGAATATTTCTTCACGAAATAACGTGTTATTTAAAAAGTGAAAGGTATATTTTGTGCCAATTTTTATTTTTTATTTATTTATTTTTTAAATGTTTTATTTATTTATTTAGAGAGAGAAGCGTGAGCAGGGGAGGGTCAGAGAGAGAGGGAGACACAGAATCCGAAGCAGGCTCCAGGCTATGAGCTAGCCGTCAGCACAGAGACTGATGCGGAGCTCGAACCCACTAACCGTGATATCACGACCTGAGCCGAAGTCGGTTGCTTAACCGACTGAGCCACCCAGGCGCCCCTTGCATCAATTTTTAAACCTGAGTTTATTGTTACTATCATGGTAGAAAACAAGAAGAAAATGTTGCTGGAAGCTAAAATAGCTGCTCACTATGTTTAAGAACTAGTCAGTGAAAGAAGTCCCATGGCTAGTTATGTTTTGGTAAATGTTTTGGTTCTAAAGAGGAAGAAATTCTTTAGTCTTCTAGAAAGAAAAAAAAAGTTTGTTTTTAGAAATCAAGCATCTGCATGACTTCGTTGATAAAACGAAATCCTGTAAGGGCATGAAGCAGAATTTTGAGGAAGGTAACAACACAGGCTTATGAAACATACTGACAGTTACTCTTCTTAAAAATCGATGCTACTGGGGCGCCAGCGAGGCTCAGTCGGTTAAGTATTGGACTTCGGCTCAGGTCATGATCTCACGGTTCAGGGGTTTGAGCCCCATATCGGGCTCTGTGCTGACAGCTCAGAGCCTGGAGCTGCTTCAGATCCTGTGTCTCCTCTCTCTGCCCCTCCTCTGCTTATGCTCTGTCTCACTCTCTCAAAAATAAATAAATGTAAAAAAAAATTAAAAAATTGATGCTACTATGTTTTATCAACACGGATGAATCACAAAGGCATGTTGAGGGAAAAAAAAATCAAGGAGATTAAATATTGAAACAGTTAACGTTTGCTGTGTACTTTCTTCTACCCCCTTTCACCCGTGTCTACTCCAGAGAGAACTACTATCCTGAATTTGTTTTCACTCCATTCATAGCTACGCTACTCCATGTAGAAACATATAAGTACAAAAACATATTTCGAATTTGTAAAGGTATTATGATACAACACGCATTGCTTTACAAATTTTTAAAAAGATTTTTTCTCCAGCACGTGAATTTATTTATTTGTACTCCAATTAAATAAATTTTATTTTATTTTAGTCTTTTAAAAATTTACTTTTTTTAAAAACTTACATCCAAGTTAGTTAGCATATAGCGCAACAATGATTTTCAGGACTAGATTCCTTAACACCTGCCCCTCGCCCATTTAGACCATCCCCCCCCAAAACCCCTCCAGTAACTCTGTTTGTTCTCCATATTTAAGAGCCTCTGATGTTTTGTCCCCCTCCCTGTTTTTATATTATTTTTGCTTCCCTTCTCCTACGTTCATCTGTTTCATCTCTTGAAGTCCTCAGATGGGTGAAGTCACGTGATAGTTGTCTTTGACTAATTTCGCCTAGCATGATACCCTCTAGTTCCATCCAAGTACCTGCAAGTGGCAAGATTTCATCCTTTTTTGATTGCCAAGGAATCTTCCACTGTGTATATATATACATACTACATCTTCTTTATCCATTCATCCATTGATGGACTTTTGGGCTCTTCCTATACTTTGGCTCTTGTCCATAGTGCTGCTGTAAACACTGGGCGGCATGAATGAATTTCATTTTGTTCATGAAATTCATGATTTTCTCCAGCACGTGAATTTAAATGCGGTGCAGTATTGCATTCTAACTACTCTTTATCCATTTTCCTGTTCACAAACCTCAGGGACATTTCCATTTTCTGTCAGTCAGATCCATGCTCCCGAGTCCTCTCATAAAGGTCTCCTTCTGCATGTGTACAAGAGGTTTTTTTAGGGTAGAGTGTTGTATTTAGAAGACTATGTATTTTGGGGTGGCTGGGTGCCTTCTGTCTCTATGAATTTACCTGTTCTGGACATTTCCCATAAATGGAATCATACAGTATGTGGTCTTTGGTTTCTGGCTCCTTTTACTTCGCATAATCTTTACAAAGTTCATCCACATTTCAGCAGTTTTAGTACTTCATTCCTTTTATGGTCAAATCATATTCCTCTGTATGGATACGCCACGTTTTGTTTATCTATTCATTAGTTGGTGGACATTTAGGTTGCTTCTGGTTTGGGGCTAGTATTAATCACCCTGCTATACATATTCATGTACAAGCCTTTGTGTGGAATATATTTCTCTTGTTAGGCACATTTTAATATTTTAATGTCACCAAGTTTACGAATCTTTTAAAAAAGTCAGTCTTCCCACTGCCAAGATCAGAAAGATATTATCCTATGCAGCAAAGGCAGTCCTAAGAGGAAAGTACATTGCACTCCAGGCCTATTTCAAGAAATTAGAGAAAGTGCAAGTGCAAAATCTAACAACTCGCCTAAAGGAACTTGAGGCAGAGCAACAAGAGCGCCCCAAACCCAGTAGGAGAAGAGAAAAATCAGGACAGAAATAAACAACATAGAGACCAAATAAATAATTGAACAGATCCATGAAACCAAGAGTTGGTTCTTTGAAAAAATAAACAAAATTGACAAACCTCTAGGGGGAGGGTCAGAGAGAGAGGGAGTCACAGACTGAAACAGGCTCCAGGCTCTGAGGTGGCAGTCAGCACAGAGCCCGACGCGGGGCTCGAACCCACGAACCGCGAGATCATGACCTAAGCAAAGTCGGACGTTTAACCGACTAAGCCACCCAGGTGCCCCTAGCCAGACTTCTAAAAAAGAAAAGAGAGAGCACTCAGACAAAATCATGAATGAAAATGGACGTATTACAACCAACCCCTCAGAAATACAAGCAATTATCAGGGAATACTATGAAAAATTATATGCCAACAAATTGGACAGAATTTGAAGATTCTAATTTGAATTTCTTCAAATTAGAAGAAATGGACAAATTCCTAAACACACACTCACTACCAAAATTCACACGGGAAGAAATAGAAAATCTGAACAGACCCATAACTAGTGAAGAAATCAAATCAGTTATCAAAAATCTCCCAACAAATAAAAGCCCTGGACCTGATGGCTTCCCAGGGGAGTTCTACCAGACATTTAAAACGGAATTAANTAAAAAAAAGAAAGATATTATCCTATATTTTATCTTGGCTACTCACCTTAAGGCCTTTAAACCATTTGGATGAGTTGATCTTGTTTTTTGATTTTTGAGGTTTTTTTGGGGAGGGGGTTAGGGAGAGTCTGATTTTGTACGTGATGCAGTATAGGAATATACATCTATTTTTGTGGATTTGGATACCAGGTAGAGTGACCAACTCTCCTCGTTTGCCTGGGTCTCGTTTTCTGGGACATAGGACTTTTTTTTTAAAGCTTTCTTAAAAAAATTTTTTTTTATGTCTTTATTTTATTTTGAGAGAGAGACAGAGAGAGTAGGAGTGGGGGAGGGGCAGAGAGAGAGGGAGATGCAGAATCTGAAGCAGGCTCCAGGCTCTGAGCTGTCAGCACAGAGCCCGATGCGGGGCTCGAACCCACAGGCCATGAGTTCATGACTTGAGCCAAAGACAGATGCTTAACCGACTGAGCCCCCCAGGTGCCCCTATAGGACTTTTCAAAGCTAGAACCAAGAGATCCCAGGGAGCTGGGATAAGCCAGTCACCCCAATACCAAGTATCTTGGCATTTACCGCATAGTTCATTCTCTCGTTTAAAACCACGTTTGTCATATGTTGCCAGTTTCTTGTATTTCTTTTATTGTCTTCCCTTGGTGTGGAAACTATATGTTCTACTTCTGACTAATCAAGGATACCATTCATTTGGGAAGAAAATGTAACTTTTGTCCAAGTTATTTGGTTTGTCTATTGTGAACATGAGATTACTTGTTTACAGCCCTGGATTTACACTTTTTAATGCTTACTTATTTATTTCGGGGGAGAGAGAGTACGAGCAGGACACGGGCAGAGAGGAGGGAGAGAGGGAATCCCCAGCAGGCTCCGCACTATCGGCACAGAGCCTGACGTGGTGCTGAAACTCACAAACCGTGAGATCATGACCTGAGCTGAAATTGAAGAGTCGGACGCTTAACTGACTGAGCCACCCAGGCGCCCCTGTATTTATGTAAACACACAGTGAAGTATGACATTTTATAGCTGTATTTGATCAGTCTTGTGTCCATCATTGTTACTTGTTTCCCCTGACTACCCTCTGGGTTCCCCTTTTCTTCCTGAAGTATATACCCTTTCTTGTTTCTTTTAGGGAAGGTCTGAAGGTAGTTAGCTCTCTCGGCCTTGTATATCTGAAAATGTCTTTGTTACTCACACTCTTCAATTACAGTTTGACTAAGTTTTCCATTAGTTTTCTCCCGTTCTTTGAAGACATTGCTCTATTCTGTTTTTTAAAATCAAAGTTATAATTGGGGCGCCTGGGTGGCTTAGTCGGTTAAGCGTCCGACTTTCGCTTAGGTCATGACCTCACGGTTCGTGGGTTTGAGCCCCGCGTCGGGCTCTGTGCTGACTGCCAGCTCAGAGCCTGGAGCCTGTTTCAGTCTGTGACTCCCTCTCTCTCTGACCCTCCCCTGCTCACGCTGTCTCTCTCTCTCTCCTAGAAATAAATAAAACATTAAAAAAAATTAAAAAAATAAAATTAAAATCAAAGTTATAATTAACATACTGTGTTATATTAGTTTCAGGTGCACAACTGACAATTCAACACTGTTCCCCATTGCTCTGTTGTCTGCTACGTGCTACAGTACGTGCCACAGAAGCGTTGGCTAGGACGATGATGTCTACGTACAGCTTTATGATTTATTTGCCGTGGCTGCTGCTAGTAGAAGCACCTGCTGCCTTTACTCCATCAGTCCTTATACTGTTCAGGCCACGGTCTCAGCCTTCCATGTCCCTCAAAGGCAGCAGAGAAGGGAGGGGTGACGGGGTAAATGGGAGTCTCACCCGCACCAGGCTATGTCTGCACATCTCTCGCCCAATCAGCTCTAATTAGCTCACTGAAACTGATTAGCAGAGCGAAAGGCTGGAAGGGGGGCCTCAACGTGGTCCCTTCACCATTGGTGGGTGGCATCCGCCCTGTCTTGGGTGAGTCCTGAATACCCACATGTCGAGGGTGTGCCAACACATGCCTCTCTGGTTTCCAGCCGAGTCTAGATTCCCCTCGGGGCAAAAGCTTTGCCTTGAATGCCAGACTGCTTGGCTCCTGCCAGCCCCTCCCCCCCACATTCCCACCTGGTCTACAGACCACCCACCCACCACTGTGGTTCCATCCGTCCCTGGATGGTTGTGTTGCTGGCTCCCATCCACCGGATTGGAACTTCCTGGAGGTTATCGCCAGCCCAAATCCGGCAAGGGATCCAACTTTCCTGGACACTGGATCCTCCACTGCCTTCACCCCAATTTTAACGTTCCCGTCACTGTTCCTGATCAGCTACTCTATCACCTGGTCTTCTCCACTGCGGAGTGAGGTCTTGGTCCAACAAAAATTTACAATACCTTAATTTACAGTAATTTAATTGCCTGAAGTCAGGCATGCATTTGGTGGCCACTAAGCACTTTTCATTGTCGTGATTTCAGAAATGCCACCTAATGTTCCTATGATTTCTAGGTGTAAATTGCATACACTTCTCCAGAAGTTTAACAGGGACTCAAGTGATCAAGGATATTTTACAGTCAAGTTCTGTTTCTTTCTTTTTAAGCAAAGACACTTTATCTTCCTGTACCAGTAAGTTAGCCTGTATTTTAAAATATTCTGTGTTAAGCATAGATTTCGACATTTCTCTTCATTAAAAATTAAAGTTGATAAAGAGAAGGAGCATGCGGTGCCTGGGTGCCTCAGTCAGTTAAGCAACCGACTTCCGCTCAGGTCATGATCTCACGATTCGTGGGTTTTAGTCCCGCATTGGGCTCTGTGCTGACAGCTCAGAGCCTGGAGCTGCTTCAGATTCTGTGTCTCCCTCTCTCTCTGACCCTCCCCTGCTCACGCTTTCTCTCTCTCTCTCTCAGAAATAAATAAAACAGTAAAAAAAAAAAAAAAAAGAGAGAGAGAAGCAGTAGAAGATAAAAATCCATGCTCTACTCAACCTTAACCTTTAGACCCGCCTTGACTTCTAACACTTCTACCAAGCCTTTATCACCAAGCAGAGTGCCCGGAGTTCATTCTTTCTAACCACTGAGTTACTGTTTCTGCCCCTGAATTAATATTTTATCACAACTGCCTTAGACTATTCTTTAGTTGTTTAACACGCTAACCTGATTTCATGGATTTGAATAGAAGTCCCTTAAAAGCTAGAATACGTAGCCCCTTCGTGTGTATGTGTATATATGTGTGTGTGCGTGTATGTATGTTTGTGTGTATGTATGTGTATACGTGTGTATGTGTCTGTGTGTATATGTGTCTGTGTGTGTCTCTGTGCGCGCGTGTCTGTGTATGGCTATGTGTCTGCATGCGTGTGTGCACATGTTTCTCTGTGTGTATGTATGTGTATGTAGGTCTGTGTGTGTGTGTGTGTGTGTGCGCGCGCGCGCGCGCGCTGTCCTTCACGGATCCCACACCAGCCTCAGGCTTGCCGTCGGAACGCAGCGCGCACAGGGGTCACAGGCTGGCCCTGCTCAGGGGCGCCCCCTCCCGGCCCGGGGCTCACCAGGAGCAGCTGCAGCAGCAGCACCAGCAGAAGCAGCAGGCGTTGGAGCCGCGGGTCCCGGGCGCGGGCTGGCCTGGCGTCGGGCCGGCGGTGTCCTGGGCCGCGGGCGTCTGCCGCTTCCGCATCTCCATCCGCTCGGATCCCATGGGCTGTAACAGCGCAAGGGGGGGGGGGGGGCAGTTACCACCACGCACGGCCCCGAGTCCGCCGTCTGGACCGCGGCGGGGACCGCGGGGGGGCGCAGTGCGACCCTGCGCGCGTCGCGTCTGCTTCTCTGGCAGCGCCGGTCCGCGAATACAGCCGAGACTCATTCCGAGTCCACCAGGCGCCAGGCGCTGCGAACAGGATGATGAATGAGGGTCCCCGCCCCGAGGCCCCCAGGCCGGCCGGGCGAACACTCCCGCCCCCCGCATGACGGCGTCGCGGGGAGGACGAGGAGCGCACGGCTCAGCCGGGGCGTTCCGTCGGGCTGGACGGCGGGGGCGCGGGTGCCCACGAGGCCAGGACCCGGAGGGGGGAGGGCGCCAGGCCAGAACGTCAGGTGCCACCACGGCAGGGGGAGCAGATGTCCCAAGAGGGAGCCAGAAGTCCGGGGAGGCCGCCCTGCCCTGAGACCCACTGACAGATTCAAGTCTAAACCTGCTGCGAAACCCTAAAGGAGTTACCCGCCGCGGGTGTGCGCAAAGCACTTGGACCCTGCGTGCTAATGAGTGCTGCTCACGATTCCCAGGAAGCAAGGGAGGGCGGTGGCCTGTGGCCTGCTCTGACCCAGGCCGGCGTCCGCGGGGACAGCCACCTTGGCCCACCTCGGTGGAGACGGAGTCATTGCGGGCAAGGCCATTGCCCCTCAACCTCTCCTCTTCCCGAGGCCCCACGAGAATGGCTGAAGGACACAAACCAAAAAGCAGTGGAAGAATGAGGAACTGCTGAGGGCACTTTTACATTTCATACTATCATTCGATTGTCGGTGAAATAAAAGCAAAAAAATACTGAAGCCACTTTAAAGAACCTTAAATAGGACTTCGGGGTTAAATTCTGGCTGGGTTATTTGTCCCAACCCTAGATTTATCTCTTTCTACTACTTCCTATTCTTATATTCTATTGGATTTTGTTTTAATTCTTACAGTTTTAGTCTATGTTTTATATTGGGTACGTAAAGTTCTCTTCATGAATTACTAAAGAATTGTTTCTGGCTACTCATGTCTGTCTTTTCATCCAGTTCAATTTTGGAATCAGCTTTTCAAGGTCCAGAAATACCCTGTTGGGATTTTGGTCAGGACCACACTAAATGTGTGGACTCCTGTCCACAGAGACCCATCCGAGCAGTTGGCGATGCCCGTGCTGAGGTGGCTCACTTGTTCAGAGGGCAGACACAGAGCCATCTACCCAGCTCACAGCCACATTTTACGGGCGACACTGGTAGACAGGCCCCCTCTAATGCCCCTCGGGGGAACCCTGGGCTCCCCCAGGCATCCCATTTTACCATGTCTGCAGCACTGCATTGGAGACAGACTGATGCTGATTTCACTTCATTTAGGACACTGAGATAGTTTGAGCAGGAGATGCCCAGGTAATTATTTTCTTTTGTCTTCTTTTCTTTCTCCCTCCCTCCCTCCCTCCCTTTCTCTTTTCCTTTTTTAAATTAGGCTCCACGCCCAGGGCAGAGCCAAACTCGGAGGGCTTGAACTCCCAACCCTGAAGTCAAGACCTGAGCTGAGATCAAGAGCTCAGGAGTTGGTCAAGAGTTGGTCGCTCTACCGAAGGAGCCCCCCAGGCGGCCTGGTAATTGTTGTTTTCTAAGAGATACTGATACANNNAAAAAAAAAAAAAAAAAGGAAAGAAAACCCAGTAGCTTCCCAGAAGGAAAGCTTATGACACGGTAATGTCAACAGGTTTCTAGGGACTGAATTTCCAACATCTCTGCCACACTGGGTCTTCCCAATCAGTACCTGAAATATTTGTTCATTTAGATTCTCTCTTCTGTGTATTTTAAAGGCTTTCCTCCAAAAGGTCTTGCAGATTTTTGAGAGGTTCATTTTTGAGTATGCTATAGATTAGTTTTTGCTGCTGTTGTAAAGAGCATGCTTCTAGATAGTTATTTTGGTGTGTAGGAAGGCAAACTGGTCTCTGCCTGCCTTGTGCTGAATTCTCTTATGAGTTCTAGTAGTCTTTCTACGGGTTCTCTTGGGTTTTCTAGTTGGATGATTATACTGTCTATAGTCACACTTGTCTGTTTACTTTCTGGACCTTTCCAAGTACAAGCACCCTTCCTCTCTTACTGGTCTTATTTCACTGGCCAGGAAGTTCCATAATTGTTGAAAGTAGCAGTATTATTAGGCACCTTTGTCTTTTTTAATGATAGCACTGTGTCCCCATGTGTGATGTGTGCTGGAGGTCTGTGGGAGAGGAGAATGTCAAGGATTGAAGCAAAGTTTCTTCTGTTACTTACATAGTACAAAACACGTTGTGCCTGCCTATCTTATTAGTTAGCATGTTTCATTTGTTTGTACACGCCTCATTTTTTTGTAAACTTCTGGAAGGCTTTTAATGATTTAGTGAGCACACTCTGAGAGTACATTGTATGGTTGCCCATGGTGAAATATAGCCTTTAGAAATCAAAGGCAAATGTCATCAAAATCTGTTAAATGTTTTTGAAAACAGCTTTATTGACGTGTAACAGACATACAGTTTACACGGGTTTAAAGGGAAGAATTTGGGGAGTTTTGGCAAGTACATACCCGCGAAACCACCACCACAGTCAAGCCCATGTTATCAACTGCAACCTTCCTCACACCTCCTGGGCATCCCTCCCTCCTGCTCCTGACCATCACTCATCTCTCCCACCATATGCCAATTGGCATCTTTAAAGAATTTCATGCAAATGGAATATTTTTTGTCCGGCTTCTTTCTTAGTGTAACTGTTTTGTGATGGTTATGTGTATCATTCATTCCTTTTTAAAAAATTTCTGAGCAGTATTTCATTGTCTAGATGTACACACAATTTGCTTATCCATGTATCTACTCTGGACTTTTGACAGTTCCTAAAAGGATTATATATATAATATATACATACATACATACATATATGTATATATATATATGAGACATTGTCTTCTTTTTAAAAAATATTTTTAATATTTATTATTTTGTTTTTTGGGGGGAAGGGGAGGGCAGACAGACAGGAAGACACAGATCAGAGGCAGGCTCCAGGCTCTGAGCTGTCAGCACAGAGCCTGGCGTGGGGCTCAAGCTCACGCACTGTGAGATCATGACCTGAGCCAAAGTCGGACGCTCAACCGCCTGAGCCACCCAGGCGCCCGAAGATGTTGTCTTCTTTTGAGCATAGAAGTCTTTCATCAGACAAGATGAGGGGTACATGTTGCTGAGATTATATTAAAATTTACAGCACAGTGTACAGTTATAACGTGTTTCTACTCTGTTCTCCCATATTGAGTAATGCTTGATTAGTTCTTTTTTAGTATTTCTTTTGGCCTAGTCATGCTTGATAACCGTTTCCCTAACTTAGAATTCCTTTCTTTTCTCAGTGTTCCATGTTTCAATTCATCTTTGTAGCTTCAACTTGGTCTCATAATGTATTTAATTTTTCCTCTGTTTAACATTAGGATTTCTTGTATGGTTTCCTGGAAACATGACATGTGGTTCAGTAATTTTGACATCTTGAATCACTTAAAGCTTTGGCTAAATAAGAAATATATGCTAGTCCTGTAAAATGTACAAACAACCTATCCCCTTTCAGCTCCAAAATTTCTAGATGAATAGCTATGGTTTTCACTCGATTACTAAATGCTGGGGCGTTGGGTGGAGAGAGCTGTTAGCCTTGAGGATTTATGCCCTGGCTAAACCAGGCTGGAATATGAGAGCATGAGGAAAAGCAAACAGGGCTGAATATTAAAGATCAGCAACATGCTGATAATTCTTGAAGCTGTGTCATTAACACATGAACTGTTGAGACCTTCCTCTCGACATTTCCGTTATGCTTGAAAGTTTTCCTTAATAAAGCAATTATTCAAATTTAAACTGTTGAGTTGTACCACACAACTGTATTGAGAATATGAATCTATTAAGAACATGAATTTCCTGCTCTGAATAGTTAATGAATTAGTGAATTTCTTAGTTTTGAATCACCTTTCCCTTACTAAGTAAACTCTTCTTGGGGCTAAAAGATGGTTATTCTTTTATTATACTGTTGAAATGGTTTAGGTAATATTTTATTTTATTAATTTTATTGTTTTTTAATTTTTTTTAATGTTTTATTTATTTCTAGGAGAGAGAGAGAGAGACAGAGTGAGCAGGGGAGGGTCAGAGAGAGAGGGAGTCACAGACTGAAACAGGCTCCAGGCTCTGAGCTGGCAGTCAGCACAGAGCCCGACTCGGGGCCCGAACCCACGAACCGCGAGATCATGACCTAAGCGAAAGTCGGACGCTTAACCGACTAAGCCACCCAGGCGCCCCTTAGGTAATATTTTATAAGGGATTTAAAAATCTATCTGTCTATCTTTATTAGGAAATTATTTTCATCCTGAATTCATCAGAATTTTCCCGTAAAATTACTGGAATCTTTTAAGAGTGGCTTTCTGNTAATTTTTTCTTTGACTTCTGTTCTTTTTCAGTTTCTTTCTTTGAGTCATTATGGTATTTTAAATGTTCTTTAAAAAAATCCATCCATTTCATCTAGCTTATGAATTTACTGAAACTCATTATTAGTCATAACTGTCAGAATGAGATGCTTTAAATTACTGCCTGCTTGTTTAAAAGACAAATGTGTAGTCACTTATTGGGAGAGTCCCATAGTTCGTTGTCACTAAATCTCCTTAGAGACTTTGTTTTTCAATGTTATGGCTAATTAATATGAAGCCTAAAAACATGAATTAAATGAATTCTACCTATTTATGAGATTTTTTTAAGAAGTTTTTTTAAAATTTATTTTTGAGAGAGAGAGAGAGAGAGAGAGAGAGCACGAGCTAGGGAGGGGCAGAGAGAGAGAGGGAGACACAGAATCCAAAGCAGGCTCCTGGCTCTGAGCTGTCAGCACAGAACCCAACACAGGGCTCGAACTCACAAACTATGAGATCATGACCTGGGCTGAAGTCAGATGCCTAACCAACTGAGCCACCCCGGAGCCCCTATTTGCAAGATTTTTAAAATATGCCACTGGTATGTATGGGCTCAGCTAGTCTTTCAGACAATGGCATATGAGAACATATGATCCGATCAGCCAAACTAGCTTCATGGATCTTTCCTCCTTTGCCTTCATCGTATTTGTGGCAGAACTCTGTACAAATTTCATTTCCATTTATTCTTTCTAAATAACACGGAATCACTGTTTCTTCATCACTGCTACTCTCTTCCTCTTTTGGTAAATGTCTGATACAGTCCTACTGGGCATCACGTCAGTGTCTGTTTGGAAGACTCAAGCGGGTCACATGCCTAACGCCCCGGTAGCTGGCTGCCTTTGCTTGAGAAATTCTTTGAATGCAAAATCAATGGCAGTGACCTCAGATGCTTTATTCTATAATTTATGGCATTTAAAAAGCAGCCTGAGGAGATGAGAATACTATAAGTTGACAATTTATTAAATATTTAGGTCTTAATGAAAAAATAATCCTACTCAAACATGGCTTTTCCAAATTCCCAGGAACCTGGCATTTAAGAGAATTCTTTCAAAGTTCAAGTAAAAGCCAAGGCAAACTCTTAATCTTGATCATGGTTTTTTAGTAATTTGGAATAAAAAAGTTATCTTAAATTTTTAAAAATGTTTTATTTATTTCTGAGAGAGAGAGAGAGTGTGTGTGTGTGTGTGTGTGTGTGTGTGTGAACAGGGGAGGGTCAGAGAGAGAGGGAGACACAGAATCAGAAGCAGGCTCCAGGCTCTGAGCTGGCTGTCAGCACAGCCTGATGTGGGGCTTGAACCCACGAACTGTGAGATCATGACCTGAGCCGAAGTTGGAGGCTTAACCGACTGAGCCACCCAGGCGCTCCAAAAGTTGTTATCTTAGAAAAAAAAATTAACCTACCCATAATTAGCTCAGGAAAGTTATTGCTTACTTTCTGGTAAAGTTGAACCTGGTGGCTGGATTCCATTAATAGTTTATTTTCATTACAGTTCCCAACCTCTGAAGCCATTTCTTGAATTGCACATGGGAATATGCTGACACGTCAAGTATTACATGAAAAAAATCTGATCTCTAAGGCCCAAGAACTAAGCTCCTGTTACAATCATGGACAAGTGTGGGGGTGGCCTGGGTGGCTCAGTTGGTTGAGCACCTGACTTTGGCTCAGGTCACGATCTCCCTACTCTGTGCTGACAGCTCAGCGCCTGAAGCCGGCTTCAGATTCTGTTGTCTCCTTCTCTCTCTGCCCTTCCCCCACTCACACTTCTCTCTCAAAAAATAAACAAACCTTAAAAAAAAAACAGAATCGTGGGCAAGGGTACAGACTCACAGACCATATCCCAATGATCGAGAACCAAGTACCTTAAGGGACCTAAATTCAAAGCCATCCTCAGCAATTCTTAGAAGACGATCATACCATCGGGGGGGCCAGAAAGAGTTAAACAAGGAAACATGAGAGGATAAATTCCCACGAAGGCAACCCCAATCCTAAATCCATCTATACAGCCTCTGAGTTCCGTTTTCTTTAACAAACCTTGGCTCTTGAAGTATCCTCCCTCTGGGCAAGTACTGCTCTGTAGATCTCAAGTTTGTGAAAATTAATAAAGGGAAACCTCACTAAAATCGAGTTGGGAGACCAGAAGGGGGAGCTCTCACCCCTTACACGCAATGTCAATTACAGGAAGAACTGCCAGTTACATTCCCCAACAGAAGACTCCTTAACAGGAAAGAATCATCAATTACAGGCCACAACAGGAAAAGAGACACATTGCATCTCCTAAAAGAAACGGACTACCCCAGCAACTCAGCCAATGAGAAACCATCATCACCCCGAACTCTTGCTTTTCTCAAATGGATATTGTTTCAAACAACCCCTCCCCCAACTTCCTCCTTCTCTATAAAATAACCTTACTCTCCTTTGTTCGACTAGCCTATGGGGTTTGCCTGTCCTGAACTGCAATTCTCTAATAAACTTGTTTTTTGCTGGTAAAAGAAACCTTTATTTTTATCATTGTAAATTTCCTTAATTTCTGTTTTCATTTCCATTTTTCTTCATCTACTTTCTTGAAAACTATTTCTCCTCGCCTCTGGCAAATTCTCAGTTCATTTACTTTCTGTCATTGCTGTTTTCTAATTAATGCATTTTGGGCTACACATTTTTATCCAATCACTGCTTTGATCATAGCTAGGAGTTTTGATATGTGGCACCAGTGTTTAATTACAAACAGCTCAAATCTAATTTCAACTTTCTTTTTATCCTAGGTTTTTCAGAAGTTTATTCTCAAGGGGGGCCTGGGTGGCTCAGTTAGGCGTCTGACTTCGGTTCAGGTTCAAGATCTCACGGTCTGTGAGTTGGAGCCCTGCATCGGCTCTGTGCTGACAACTCAGAGCCTGGAGCCTGCCTGGGATTCTGTCTCCCTCTTCCTCTGCCCCTCCCCTGCTTGCACTCTCCCCCTCCCCCCCTCAAAAAATAAAAATAAACAAACATTAGGGGCGCCTGGGTGGCTCAGTCAGTTAAATGTCGGACTTTGGCTCAGGTCATGATCTCACAGTCCATGGGTTCAAGCCCCGCGTCGGGGTCTGTGCTAACAGCTCAGAGCCTGGAACCTGTCTTCAGATTCTGTATCTCCCTCTCTCTCTGACCCTCCCCTGCTTGCCCTCTCTCTCTCTCTCAAAAATAAATAAAACATTAAAAAAGACATTAAAAATTTTTAGAAGTTTATTTTTAAATGTCTTGACTAGCCTGTCATTAGCTTCTATATATTTTTATAGGGATTAGAAAATGTAGCTTGTATTTACCACTTTTGACTATATTGAGATTTTGGGGTAACCTTCTCCAAGGTTTAAAAAGATGTAGCTTTACTTAGCTATAGTTCTGCATTTTTCAGAATGTCATATAAATGAAATGACACAGTATGCAGCCACCTCTAGAATTTTCCATTCATTTTCTGGGATCATAATGTCATTGGAGGCAAGAACCTATTAGTGTGGTCACTTGCCTCAGAGCAGAATCACTACCTCCCAAACCAATGGTGTCTCTCTAATTCTTTACATATTTTGGAAAGATTCCCTTTTTTATTTTTAAGAGACAGAGAGAGAGAGAGAGAGAGAGAGAGAGTGTGTGTGTGTGTGTGTGTGTGAGAGAGAGAGAGAGAGAGAGAGAGAGACCGAGCAAGGGGCAGAGGGAGAGAGAGAATCCCAAGCAGGCTCTGTACTGTCAGCACAGAGCCTGTCGTGGGGCTCAGTCCCAGAAACTGTGAGATCACGACCTGAGCAGAAATCAAGATGCTTCTCCGACTGAGCCACCCAGGCGCCTCTAGAAAGATTCTTTAAATCATAATAGATGTAAGAAGGCTGTCAACCCAATGATGTTTCACAATCAGATATTTCAAGAAAGCTGATCTATAAGCATGAGGGACTGTGTGCAGCTCCCCTACCTGAGATGAGGACGGTGGGAACGGGTGGACCCAGCAATGGACACCCCTCCCTGCTACTAACAACTCCATCGGTCCCACCGCCCTCTCGTGAGCCTCTGCTGCAGAAGTAACGGATTGGAGTTTTGCCTTTTCTCTGCTTTCACACTGAAGAAGTTCCTAATGAAGTCAAATCGGGGAGGGAGGAGAAGGCAGAGAATGGTTTCTGGTGCTTTATAGCTTCCATACTTCCAGGTATAGCAACTCTACGAGGTCGACTACACGGAAGCGTGCGACCTCGTCTGCACTAAGCACACCGGCTCATGCCAGCTGTACCTTCCTTCCTGTCGTACCCTGTGCCTCCCTTCCCCGATATATGTATTTCTTGAGCCTGTTCAAATGATTGGAACAAAGCTCCCTTCCTCATGGGCCACTTCTGGTCATTTATCTTCCATGGCTCGCTGAGCTCCCACTGACAGTGGCGCCCAGATGCATCAAAGGGTGGTGATACTCCCAAGAGTATTCTCTGTGCTGCAGCCTTTTAAAAAATTTTTTAAAAATGTTTTTATTTATTTTTGAGAGACAGAGAATGAGCAGGGGAGGGAGAGAGAGAGAGAGAGAGACAGAATCCAAAGCAGGCTCCAGGCTCTGAGCTGTCAGCACAGAGCCCAATGCGGGGCTTGAACTCCCCAACCATGAGATCATGACCTGAGCCCAAATCAGACACTTAACTAAGCCACCCAGGCACCCCTCTATGCTGCAGGCCTTAAGAAAGACTCTCATTTCCTTGTTTTCTGCAGTAACATTTCTGAGCATTAAGCAGAAGCTGCTCCTAAATTTACCTTTCTCTTGGTCTTCAGCTTTTCCCCAGTCTGGAAAAGCTGTTTCTAACATGATTTTGCCCTGGATGCAGGAAGACTTTCCACAGATACCACCCTTACTTTGATGTGTTCTACACCCCGACACTGCCACGGGGCAAGCACATCCCGGGCGTGCTCCACAGCAGTGTGGCAGGGGGTGAGTGTGAGCCTCACGCCTGTTCTGCAAATGCGTGTTCTTCAAGTCGGGTGCTCACCTTGGGGTGCGGGTGGTGGAGGAAACTAGGATCCAGGTCCCTCTCAGATGATGCCTAACTTCTGAAGAACTAGAAGGACTCAAGTGAACGGCTGGGGAAAGGGGACTGACGGTTCAAAGTCCTTACACGTGCTGGAGGGAGGTGCACCTCTGGTGTGATGAGCAGCGGGCTTCCAGGACCTGAAGGGGGCGTTTTCTGAGGGTGTTTGGCTTTGAGCAGGGGTTAACCCACAGGAAGTCTCTTTCATTCAAGAATCTGTACCTTGTGGGGCGGGGCGTGGTACCTGGGTGGCTCAGACTCTTGGTTTCGCCTCAGGTCAGGATCTCGGGTTTTGTGAGTTTCAAGCCCCTCCTCAGGCTCTGGGCTCGCCTTGTGGAAGCCTGCTTGGGATTCGTGGTCTCCCTCTCTGTGCCTCTCCCCTGCTTGGGATTCGTGGTCTCCCTCTCTCTGCCTCTCCCCTGCTCAGGTTCAGTCTCTCAAGGTAAATAAAGAAACTTTAAAAAAAGAGCCAAAAGAATCTACACCACGAAGTTTGAAAAACAGGCCAACTAAAGTCAGATGGGTCCATTTTACTACTCAGCTCTCCCTGGGGTCGGCTACTTGGTCTGAAAACAGCAACAGGTGAACAGAGCTTTCCCTGAGTCGCCTTGTCCAAGCTTAACACCGGATCACCTGATGCTAAGTAAGTCGCAGCCAAGCCCACTGCCTGTTTAAGGCTTCTACCCATTGTTATTATTATTATTAGCTTCTGGGAAAGAAGATGAACTCAGGTCAACAGTGATGTTTCTATTTTCTTTAGATGGATTGATTTCAGAATCAACCAATTGCAAGTCCGAGGGAATGCCGGTCCATTGCCCTGCGGTATACTCATCACCAGAGAGAAGTCCAGCTCATGAAATGTGAACCAAGAGCTGGAAGTGACTTGCACTGACTTCAACATGGTCAAATGGACCAACACCCCAGTCAGAGCTGTGTCTTCCACTTTATATGACCCAGAGAGCAAACAGTGTTTAGGAGCTCGTGGGTTTTGGTGGGAGGTCTTAACTCTTTCTCTGGATGAAACTGTGAGCTTTCAAAACTTTTTGTCTTGGTTTTATGGTCTGAATAATGTGGGGGCTATTTTAAGACAAAACCGGCTCATTGTTCTAGGAGGGGAAGTCAACTGAAAGCTTACTAATAACAATAGACATTTTAGAATTATAACTACTTCCAGACGGATGCACACACATGTCCTCACCTCTTAAAGTACTTAAGCACATTACCATCTGCTTCGCAGGGACTTTGAATGGAAATCTTTACTCTTCTGTTTAAGTAGCTGCGGCCAAGTTTAAGACTATAATAGTGATGTCTTTCTCTTCTGCTGTTACTAAATGAACATATTGTATAACTCAACTTTTATAATTGCTTTTGGGAAATATTACAAATAATAAGAGTATGATCTGAAGGAAATTAATCAATTATGTATGTTTTAAATCATCCTTTCTTAATACCAACCAACAATTAGAGAACATTTTGCAAGTACTGATTGAAATCTTCCTCCTGGGCTTTTCTTATCCTAAGAGACCCATGGGAATTTCTCAAGGAGATTGTAGATGGGTGTATTCTCCTTGATAATATGGCCCTGAAGCACCTCTCAAAGAACTAAACGTGAATTAGAATGTTTGTGGGGCTGCTTTGGGAAATCTTCACATCATTAAAGAATGTGTCAGTCAGTCATTAATGGTGTACATGAGAATTTATGCCAGCTTTTTAGTGCTTCTCAGCAAGGAATGGGCCCTCCAAGAAAAATTTATGACTAATCACTGCAAATTACAGAAAAAAAAAAAAAGGACAGCATATTTGCAACATGGAAAAATTAACGCCTAAATTCAGACTTCCTTCAGTGGACACACCTACTCATCATCTCCATCTTCCTCTATCAGTAGCAGCTCTGCGGTCTATTCAGTTGTCCACGATAGGCTTGAAGCCGCCTTTGCTTCCAACTCATGGCAAAGCACATGAAGTCTGTTCCCAGGATGCCTTTCACGTCCATCCCCTGCTCTTTCTCCACATGCCTTAGTTAACATCTGCAGCCTTGGGTTATGAAGGAAGTCTCTGCCCTCCATTCTGGCCTCTGCTCACTAGAATAAGGGTAAGATTCTGGAAGGAGCTATGAGCGAGTTATCATTGCCCTTCCTCCCTCTATGGTCTCTCTTTTTAACTCCTTCTGAGATACCGTTTTAGGTGGTACTTGGTAGGGAAGGGGTTGACTTTGGGATGAGTGTGCTTTTGCCTGGGAGATACGTCTTCATTTTGGGTAGCTTGGAACGTAAGGGGGGGCGGGGAGAGAAGCACAGGCTATTGGGGGCACCTGGGTGGTTTAGTCAGAAGAGCGTGTGAACTCTTGATCTCAGGGTCGTGAGTTTGAGCTCCACGTTGGGCATAGAGATTAAAAAAAGAAAAAGAACAAGTTTTCTTTTTTAAAAAATGTTTGTTTATTTTTAAGAGAGAAAGAGCACAAAGGAGAAGGGCAGACAGAGAGGGAGACACAGAATCTGAAGAAGGTAGTAGGCTCCATGCTGTTGGTGCAGAGCCCCACGCAGGGCTCGAACTCACGAACTGTGAGATCATGATCTGAGCGGAAGTCAGACGCTGAAACGACTGAGCCCCCCAGGTTTTCTGATGCCGCTCCCGCTACGGCTCTGAAGAACCGCGAGGGAAGCAGCATGGGCCGTGCCAGGTCATCAGGGTTAGAGATCTGGCAAAGACCAAGGGCAGAAACTGGGCAGGACTGACGTCTGCTTCTCGGATTTTCCTGGTGTTATGTCTGGGGACCTAACTGCTGTGGAAGGTGGAAAGCTGGAGGGCAGATGTGGTCAAGAGAAGTGAATATTCGTTTTGGGGCTATGTAACTAGCATTGCACATTAGTCAAATTTGACACTTTCCTAAACTGACATTTCTTTTCCTGTAACAGTAGTTGGCGTCTCATCTGTTCACCACACCCAAACATTGTAAAAAGAAACCTACATCAAGACATCAATATAGTGATTCTTTCATGATGGTAGAATAGCAGAGCCTAGCATATACGAGGCACTAGAGATAATACAGATACACATATTTATATACAGACATAGCTGTAGAACATACATGCACACACATATAAGCACAATATGGATAGCACAAGGACTCAATAAATTAACCTGCCCGTTTTCATTAAAGGAAAATAATTGCCAATGCATGAACAAATTCCACCTCATCCCTCTGTCAAAAGTATTAAAATCAGGGGCGCTTAGGTGGCTCAGTCAGTTATAGTGTCCGACTTTGGCTCAGGTCACAATCTCATGGTACATGAGTTCAAGCCCCGCACTGGGCTCTCTGCTCTGAGAACAGAGCCTCCTTCTGGATCCACTGTCCTCCTCCCTCTCTCAAAAATAAAAATGAAAACATTTGAAAAATATGAAAATCAGTCATTTGGGGGGGGGGTGCCTGGGTGGATCCATTGATTAAGCCTCTGACTCTTGGTTTCGGCGCAGGTCATGATCTGCCGGTTTGGGAGTTTGAGCCCCGAGTCAGGCTCTGCTCACCGCGTGGAACCTGCTTGGGATTCAATCTCTCTCTCTCTCTCTCCCCCTCTGTCTCTGCCCCTCCCCTACTTGCTCTCTCGCTCTCACTCAAAATAAACTTTTAAAAAATCAGTCCTTTTTGTTTTTACATTTAAAAGTTTAGCTGCTTCTTCATTTTCATAGCAAGACCCCTAAGCCAACAGTCGGTGTAACGATTCCACGCAGCCACGGCAGCTACTGAAACGGGAATGGTACCTGTGCACACAGCCCGGAACAGCTGACGTCATGGAGGAATACCAAGTGACGTCATGAGGGAATACCAAGTGACATCACGAAGGCATGCCAAGCGACGTCACGAAGGCTTACCAAGTGAGGCGGCCGCGCGGAGCAGCCTCCACTGCTGCTGGGAGAGCACGCCGGCCCGACCCCTTTGGGACACACAGAACCCACCACGGCGGACCGGCCGCCGCAGTGCCCGGTGTGCGCCGCCCGGAAAGCCCGCACGATTAGGCTCTTCTTGGATGGACTATACACAGTAGCCTGAAACGACCCGAACGTTCGTCAACAGCAGGATGGCTCCGTTGTGGGGGACTCCTCCAACGGAACATGACTCAGCCAGGAGAACGGCGGGTGGAGACTCTCAGCCACAAGGTGGAGCAGAGAGGCCGGAGGGAAAGACGCCGCCCCCTGCGGGCTTGAGCGCAGAACACCAGCCCTGGCCGGCGCTGCCCCGCCTCGGCGCGGGGGTCTGGGCTCCGGCAGCGCCGCCCCCGATCTGGGCGCTGGGCGCGGGTTCAGGGGTGAGGGCGCATCACCCACACGCGCGCTGCTCTCTGACACGGCGTTACAGCGGGCGTGAGCCCGGGACAGCTGAGCGGACGTGGCAGTGCAAGGAGGGGACGTCTGCCACCTGCCAGGGGTCGGCTTCCCGGGCCTCCGACGCCTCGAACAGGGAGCACGGCCGGGCGCTAGGAGGGAGCACGTCAACCCCCCTCGCCCAGGGAAGCGTTCCTTTGCGATCTGCCGTCCCTGCGAGGGGTTTACCCCGTGCTTTCAATGTTTTTTGACCCAGGTGTCAAAGAACCAGAAGGCGTTACGGAGGAGGAACTTTGAAACCGTGTACGAGTGAGTGAGAGGGTGTCCGTTTGACACGGGAACCCTCCACAGTTCCCGGCAGTCGCCGCCCTGCACGCGGCTGCTGGGGGCCGCAGCACCCCGGGGCGCTGTCACCCAAGACACCGTGCCAAACGCGGGCGGGATGGCTTCCCGACACCCTTCCTGGCTGCTTTGTTCCACGGCGTCTCAACGGCGGAAAACTGCGCCGCGTCTCTGACGACTCCATGGGGGGATCAGGCAAAGAAAGGGTGCGGAGGTCGAAAACAAGACCAGGTCACTTGCTTTCAAGGGTTTTCCTGCCGAGCAGGTCACACGCTTACTGAGCGGCCCCTGAAGCGGCCGTGGGGGCGGGTGGGGCCCGAGCCTGACCGTCCCTGCCTCCCTGCCGCGGCTCACGTCGTAGGCAAGGAAACACAACCATGACAACAAGCAGGCGAGAAGACTTCGGGCCTGAGATGTGCTACGAGGATGCTGAAAGGGCTGGTGCCCATAGCATGACGGGG